>NC_057782.1:11134866-11264866 GCF_014825855.1 Bombus pyrosoma | reverse complement strand
GTGCAAATATCATTTTCGGGATTCAAAGGAGAAAGAAAAAGTCACAGCAGTTCGTTAAACGTAGAAGAGAAGCTGGATAAACGGCACGTGCTAGAGTTATAATAATATTAAAATACGTAAAATAGCATAACAGAGCTGATATTACATTTTTATTAGGCTGTACGAAAGCACGCGTGCATCGTTACACGCGTATCTGTGCAACTATTATAATCATTTTAATACAATATATTGTGTGTGTGTGTGTGTATATATATATATATATATGATATATATATATATATATATATATGATTAAAATAATGGAAAATGTTGAATGTTTAAATATCAACTCGATTAAGATTCATTATTTATCAGCTCGTTACGAAAACAATTCTAAGAAAACCTGTTTTACCTGGATAAGTAGGAACCTAAGTTGTAAAAATCTTCTCTTATAATTAATAATCCGCAGATAAGCTACAATTTACAGGTTCGTTCTTTTTATTCATTCAAAGTTATAAGAACTAAAGAAACTCAATTCGTAACTTCATTTCTCAAAGAAGAGGAACACAGATATGTACACATATAAAGAAAGCAAAAGCGCAGGGACTTTTGTTTAGGAAGCTCAACGATTCCTTCCATAACCCAACTCTCGCTTTTCTCCTGTTAGGAATCGAAGGGTTAACAAGAAAGGCATGAATCAAGGTTCTTGGCTGGTCCCGGATGCAAAGGGTTCTTAGGACCATGTGACTCAGCAATCATATGGTTGGTGACGTCAGAGACCAGCAAAATGATCGAACTAGTAAAAGCAACGACCGATAGAACAACACAGTGCACAGTATATATGTATAGCGTATAGCGATCCGGATGCTAATCCATTCGTGCGTGCTAAATCGTACCAGTTTCTCCCATCTACTAGGTCACAGATACATAGATATAGATGTTCTCACAATAGTCTTTCGTTTTCTTAGAATGGAAACGTGAAATTTCGAACGACGCGCGAAGCGTCCAAGACGTTGCGTACTGATAACAATATCAAATCACAGAGGTAACAACGATTATCTACAATTTGTCATTTAGATTCTTTAAAGCAGAAATTTGTATTTCCTTTTTAGCATATGATTTTCCCAACATAACGTTCGATTACTTTATATTCCCATTTACCGTTTGATATCGTTGTTAATATTAAAACGAGATGTTTCCCATATACATATCCGCAATGATGTGCATATATATAAAAGATATATATATCCCGAATAAGAATAAAATATCTTTCCCTGTTTTATTTCAAAAGGGTGAAGAAAGAGTCACGCCTTTTAATCTAATTGTTCCTACTGCAGAAAGATAATAATCCGACTATCTCCCGTTATCTACGGTCCACATACATATCTATTACCTCATGTACTAATATCATTAGCTAATGCGGTTATCGTTCTTTTTTTTAATATTTGTAGTTACATGATCGATGCGGTTGGTATTATTTATCAAGAACACACAACGTATAATGCAGATGAACGAAGCACGGATGAACTTATTTTTTGAGTTTTTAGAGATAAGAAACATAATACAATCTATCGATTCGACTGAAATAACTACACATGGCGAAGGAGCAAGCTCCATTACACCTTATCGAACAGTAAATATCGTAAATCTGTTATAATCTTTGAATTAACTCAAATACATAATAGAAAATGAGGCATATTATGTTTCTATCCTCTTGCGAATAAGCAAACGTAGTGTCAGTTTCATCTTAAATTGATTCGTCATCTGCAAGGCACTTCCGCTATTTACCGCGCAGATATGTATGCGTACGCACGTGTGCGTCGAGCAAAACGAAACGCACCAGGCATTCTGCATTGTTGAAATCCGTCCAGGGAATTGTATATAGTAAACCTACAGTGTACAGGTTATAACATAATCTTTGAATAATATAATTTACACAAAACTTCTTTGCTAGGTATTTCATTAAATTCGTTATCTGAAATATAAAGTTTTTATTTAGATATTTGTATAAATTAATGTAAACATTGTCATTTATTATTTTAGATGCAATGAATATGCACGTCTATTGTATATTATATAATAGATATATCGAATAATGAGGTTTTTATAATAACCATCCGCTTTAAACAGATTAAAAATCCTCTCCTCCATAAGACTGCGTATAGATATAAAAAAAAAAGTATGTACTTTGTAGTGCATTCGCACATCTCGTTGAACTTTTAATTAAAATATAATTCTTCAATTAATATTAAATAATATCAATGATAATAATATTATCATTGACTATTTAAGATGTAATAAACGTTAGTAAATTAGATAGTTCTTTCAGAAGGCTGCGTATATGCAAAGGCGAGGTGCAGGCGAGTAACGATGCAAAAGAAGAGAGAAGGAGAAAACGGTGGACAAAAACATTTTTTGAACACAGCTGCGAGTTGCCGCTCTCCACCAGCGAAGGTTTATCATTCCAAGTAGGGGAGGTTTCTCTCTTTATGTTCTCTTTCATGCTCTGTTCTTTATTATCTCTCTCGCATCCTGTCGAGCCTCTCTTACCACACCACTTCTTTAATCCTCGGTTGGGCTGTCTCTATTAGACACAACAAATAATAGAAATTGAACGATTCGCTGTTAAATGATAGCCATCGATGCTTCGTTTCACGAGTAACATTATTTACGAATAATAATTTTGAATTGCCATCGTGAACATAAAAACTCTTTTGCTTAAAGATCTACTTTATCTTCAATCTATCTTTATATTAAATTTGAAAGAAACTTTGTAGATTTCGTACTGCATCTGTCACCTGTGAAACTTGTTTCACTTGACAGGAGTCAGAATTCTTGAATTCTCCAAGTCCACCATGTGATCGAAAAGTGGTCACTGGGACTGATAAAATATAAACTGTGAATTTATTCATCGAAACTTATTTTGGCCCCGTTCCCGCTACAATACGCTTGTGTCAACACGTTCTTACCGATCCGCGAACCACTTTTTACAAACTAGAGATATAGCCTTCGGATTCAAAACGAAGGGATCCACGAAGCAATAATTTTAACCGGGGAAATAAGAAAAGGTCACACGGAACCGTATCGGATAATGAATACGGAGCTTGCCGAAATGGTATTCATCGAATCTTTAGCCAAATATTCACGAACCCCAACGGGATATGTTAGGGGATATGTGAGCGAGAAAGCATTATCATGGTGCGAAATCAAAGTGGCGTTTCAAAATCGACTAGCAGGAACCAAATGATATTCCAATACGTTTGCCACTATCTTTAATTGGCAGTCGTCGATCATCGAGTTCTAACTTCATTCAGTGACACTTACTTCATTCAGTCATTGACTTCATTCAAGCGTCGCTCACCTCTCGCAATGGAAAGTCTTCCAGATCGATCCTTATCTTGGACGCGTTCTCTGCTTTCTTTGAACATTTTCTACCATTCGAATATCCTTGTTCGTGATATGCCCTCATCGCCGTAAATTTCATCGCAGAGACAAAATTTGACGCGGAGTCCTCGCACGAAATTTCGCAACGAAATTCATCACGTTAAAGATCGCCAAGAGCAGCTTTTTTAAATTACAAGACAAGAAGTTACGCGTAAACGAACAATGACAATGACATAAAATGTTCCACGGTGCTACCAATATAAAAAAGAAAGAATTGCGGAAATAAATAAAGCGAGCCACTAAGATGAATTAGTTCTAGTACATTTTGATCATATTGGCATGGAAAGTTGGCAAACGAGAAAAGAATAAATAATTGAAAACTATTGAAAGAAAGAGGCATAATCTAGAAAACTTGCCTTTTGTTGCAGATTGCGCAAGTTCTACTTAAAAGATATAAAGTGATTCTAATATGGCCTCGAAAATTTTGAAAGAAAAGAAATTTTTATTTTGCGGTATCACATTTCACGCGAGAAAACGATCAAAAGATATCTGTACATTCCTTTTCCTATCGTCAACCATTTCACAGTTCTTCATCAATCGGTAGCTATCGATAAATATCTTGTAGTACATATATGCTGAAGACAATGTCCCCGATTTAAAACTTATCGCTAATTTTCTACGTTCTGACTTAGAAGATGAAAGAGAAAAAAGAAAAAAGAAAAAAGAAAAAGAGAGAAGAGGAAAGAAAGAAAGACAGAGGGAAAGAAAAAGACCAAGAAAAGGAAAAAGAAATGATAAATAAATTTCTTACATATAAGCTTTTCTTGCATCGCCGTATCGCCTTTCCAAATAACTTAACGTTACGATTATTAAGCAATTTCTAACATACTGAAATTTTGATTATATGCTGAAAAGATATTTGTATACAATTTTCTCCTTAACTAATTCATAAATATACAAAGTATGTAGCGTTTAACTAAGCATAAAAGACACGTCGAAACCAATCATATCGCCCAAGCAACAAGCAGATGGAAAATAACAAAATATATACATAATCGTACGTGTAATTGGTTACGTAAGATTTATTTGAATGGAATATGTGCAATGCAGCTGCATTTCTCTTTCTCTTTCGTTCCCTCCCAGCATATTGGATTACTATCTCTCGTCAGACACTGTCGCGTCGCCGGGGTTTCAAAAGCAAACCCATAGGGATAGGGGCAGCTGTCGTACCGTACATTCCTGCGTCCCTATCTTCTCCCCGCTCCGCTCTTTTACCCCCGAGTGCTTACAGCTTACAGCCCGATACTTTTCTCCTTCTTTCATTCTCCAATCGTTATTGATTTTCTTTCTCTTCTCTCAAATTCTCTTCAACGCTGTCAAGAATAACGAATGGCGAGAGAAGCTAAGAAGAAAAATCTACGAGCGAAGCCGTACTCGGATTCAACCATTGGTCTGTCTCTATCGCTATTTTAACCGACTACGATAAACTTTGATTTTTTTCATATCATCAACTGTGTTTTTGTCGACTGCTTTTAATAAACGGGTCATTTTTATATTTCTACGCTATTTATATATATATATATATATATATATATATATATATATATATATATATATATATATATATATATTTTATATAAATATATATAAATACACACATATATAAAATAACATTCAAGCTATCATAGAACATTCTAAATTGACTTGCACAATAATTTGATTTAATTTAATTTACATTTAACATGTAGGCACGGTATCGAACTAAGCAACGGTTCTATATAGGCGGAAATAATTATTGCATAAACAAAGTTATTATTCAAACAATCAATTGTATTTGTAATTATTCAAACAATGAAAGCTTCCGTTTGTGCCAATTTCAATTTACGATAAAATATGATTTCGCCCTTTCAAGCCGATGCTTCAAATTCTACAAAGAATTACTTTCGCGTTATTCGTTTGTTTAAAAAGTGAAATATTTTGAAATAGACATTTGACTTGAATTGAATTCTTGACATAGACAACATTTTTGACATTTTTGAGATTGACTTCTTTTCGTTTGACGTTATAATTTCATCATTTGGTATTAAAATGTACATGTATGAAGCATAGTGTTTAGCAAACGTAGCCAGTGCGGAACATAGAATAAATATTAGTTGCGGTGTAACGGTGCGCAGAAACTTTGCGAAAGGATGTTTGCAGAAATGTGCGGTAAATTTATAAGCGTTCGTTTTATGTGGAATTATCCTGACGTTGCAGTTGATACTATCTGTTCACAGAAGGATTAAAAGGTTCCAACAGTAACGTACACGATCTCTGCTTGTTACTGCGCGAGATAAAATCCTCGGAGATTAGAGTGGGGACTAAATTCGTATCTCCGCCGGAAGTTGTCGACCCTTGGGCCAGGCTGTGTCTCTCGTTATGATCTTTTCTCACTTTTCCTATTGCTTCGGTTGCATAATGTTGATATACGCTATTTACTTTCTTCGAACCATTAAACCGTACGATCAATTCGATAAGCACTACCAGATATACAGTACAGATATACGGTAACGCTTAAGATATAAAAAAAGACAATTGCTCGTCGTTTATTCGTAATGATGAACACTGGATTCTATTTAGCCATTAAATCACACCTTCGCTTCTAACCATATTAATGTTATTGATCTACGTAATTATAAATATATCTTAATTCGGGCATTTTTTATTCGATTCGCAGTTTCGTAATGTAGTCAAATTTGCTATCCTTACGAAGATCGTTGATTAAATCAACGTTCTTGTTCGCGTGAAACAAGAATTCGCAATTAATCGAATAAAAGCTAAAAAATAAGTTTTGCATTATGTATTTAACTTTCATTGACATTCATTGTTCGAACTGAACATTTAATACAATATTTATTCAACAAAAATTTTGTAAACCTGATCGAACCTAAAATACAACCCACAAGCTTTAACATTGTATTTTGAGAAAGGAAGAAAGAAGAAAGAAGAAAAGAAAACGGAGACGAATGTAGTTCGTTCGAACGTGAGAACGAAGATAGTGAATAAGTTATAGAAATGCCGGAAGGATGGACACAACTGTGTCGTTAATTTCGATTAAAGAAGCGAGGGTGCCGCAGGTGATACTGGAAGGAGAAAGGTCGTGGTGTCGGCCGGAAAACACATAACTGATGCGAATCGAAAGCCACGTGGGTGCACACATGCAATGTGTAGTATGTAAGTATACCTATCCTATCTTCCCTTCACGCTTATTAATCAATTTTTATGATCTATATTTCTAACATTTTTCTTTCTGTTTTTATCCTTTCAATTTTCTTCTTTCTTTATATATATATATTTATTTTATATATATATATATATATATATATATATATATATATATATATATAAAATATATATCGTGGTTATGTATTCTAGCTGATCGTTATTGGTACCGATGTGATGATTACAGGAGGTTACAGGTAATAGCGGCAATCGGACAAGCGAGATGTCGATGACAAAGAATTTAAGTTCGATAACGAATCCACGACCGACGGGATGACGGTGTAAGAGGTGACACATGATCCTGGTGTGACTCAACGTAAAAGTAGTACTTCTCTCGATAACTCTCTCAATCACTAACTTAATAACTAACTCGCAGTCCAAAAGGAACTGCCGTTATATAGTCCTCTCCCAACCTTTCGGGTCAATCTTTGTTCTTAAGGAGAGCTGCATAATTATTCCATACCTCTGTTATTACACGTCCCTCCCGTGACCGTGGCTACGTTCGGTGACGTACGTCATGTCACTTTGAACCAAAATCCATCGTCATAAACCTTGAGCACACATAATCGGATTAGAACATTACAACTATTTCTTAGTTTTATTACTTAAGTGTAGCTATAATAAAAGTCTGACCTAGGGTATTGGAGTTTTCCCAAACATTCCAAAAAGGAGGCCCCGATGTCCTTTCATCTCCGACACACACACGCGCGCGCGCGCGCACGCACACACATCTAAACCGAGAAGAATTTATGCATTGTAGGGTCTTGCAATTTTATCAACAATTACGTATATTCACAGCAATGAACAAAAGTATTGCCATCGAATAGTTTCCTAGTTAAATCCTATATAAATTTGTAAAAAATAACTCATTTAATATCTCTTTGTACAATGTTTTTTAAAAATTGAAAACACTTACCATATTAATTTTGAATTTTAAAATTATTGTATAAAATCTTTATACCAAACAATTGTTACAGAGAACCGAAATTTCTGTTTTGCTTGCTCACCACTTTTACCATCTTGTATCAATTTTACAATAATTGAAGTCGTATTTATTTTTGTTTATACCGATGGTTAACAGTAATGAATCACGATAAGGATTACATGCTCGAAAATTATATCTTACAGATTTATACAGTATGGCGAAATTGAAGAAAATGTAACGTGTGTCAATATTTTTATTTACCTATATATAGTTGTTTTACCATGAAAACGTTTTAACGCGACGATAAATAAAGTTAAACGATAGATCGTAATTTTAATTAAACACTGGTTAACACACGGAAGCGATATATAACATATTTTCAAAATCAATTTTCGTTCATGTTTGATAAATCGCTCTTTAAAATACTACGATTCTATTTACGAAACATTTACTAAAGAAAATTAAGAGCTTATTTATTCGTCGAACAAATGGCTATATTATAAGTGTAAAGCTTCACTGTGACTAACTCGAGTTGCTTACTTAAATGCCTGCAGAATTACAATTTATCACTGGCAGGTGCCGTCTTGTCATATTTTTTCAACGTGATTATGCTGCAGACACCGAGACATCTGTCATCTCGATTTAAAAATTGCTGCAAGTTTTGTAAACTGTCTACCACAACTTTCAATCATTTTGCTAACAATCCTCTCGCATCAATTTGTACTGTCACAATGTTTTCTTCCAATATTAGGAGATGATTTAATGGAAAATGGTAGGTATCGATGCTAGTACGTTATAGACGATTAAAAGGAATAAATCATATTATTAAGTAAGACAAATTTTTGCAATAACAAAATTGATATAAACGAATTAGATGTCTATTTAGAAAATGATCTATAATCACTATGACTTTTACTATTTTCTCATGAAACACACGCCCGTGCGCAATTTTAGATATTAAAAACAACTGAATTATAAAGGAACCATGTACTTGTTGGCTGAAACCAAACATTAACTAATTTAGAAAAAGAACTGCTTAAGATTTTTTTTTTTTTCTTTTTTTATAGAACTGCTACACTACGTACTGACTTTAGTTAATTTGCTTCTAATGTGCAGAATATTGGGCCATAATATATGTGTAATGTTATAAATCTGACATGATCTTGGTTACTAATTTTCATCTGTTAACGGTCCCGATTGCGTCCAAGTAACGTTGTATTTTTTAGCTATGTTCATCAGGTAACTAAAAGATAAATATACTTGTTTTCAACGAAACTGCTCCTAATTTTGGAGCGCTTTCCATCTTCTTTGCGAAAATACGAGAGCAAGCGTGTTTTTAGTACTAATAACGGGAAAACAGTTTTTCCTAGAGAGACTTTCTATAAAACGAGTTTCTCATACATGAGTCATGGCTTTCAAATAACGAAGTAATAAATTTGGAAAATAAAAATCTCCAGTTTACAGAATAACTAGCTCTCTGTATGCAACAACTAGCTAATATCAAGTACTTTTTTTAAACTTGTAGCATCTTTATAAACTTCTTGCCGCATGGGTTTGCGTCAGTGAGCCGAAAGCAATCAACTGCAGGTGCCTCCCCATGCAATTTACTGCATTTATCGAGCTCCAGACATGTTCTTTCTGTTTCTTTTCTTTTTTTTTCTTTTCTTTCCTTTTCTTTTTTTTCCCGAAATTTGTTCTCGGAAACCCGAAACCACAAGAGAGAGGTCGGCGCCCTATAATTGCTGCTCGCACCAAATTGCAACTCAGATGTGAAGCTGATAAAACGTTATTTTGCCTTCGGCATTGCTTTAACGTTAACTATCTTCCTGGTTGGATCGTAAACGGCGAATCCGTCATCCATAAAATGTTAGAACACGAATATTCGTAAAATTCGAATTTATTGTGTACGAACAAAAACTTGGTACATGTAAGAGGATTAATTGTAATTACGTTATTTTAATTACATGAAAAACTAGACAAAAGAGCAACACAGGAAAGACAGGAAGAACACTATTGGAACCCTGGTTACCCCCTAGTTAAAATGATCTGCTATCTATTATCTAGGAATTTTTCATTTTTCAGGAATACATTCAAATATTCAAAATCCTTCGTGCCTTTTACTTGTTAAGTAAAGTTCTGCTGCTTTGTAGAGATATAGAAACGGCCTGCTCGATTAGTTGTAATACTTTATAATGCCGTATATTAGTATACACGTATCATCTGTTAATAATAAGTTAGATAATCCTAGATTTGAATGCACATTGGATATTCTATCGTACATTTTATTATAGTCGCTCTTGTAGTTACATAATTGTAAGTTACCGTGTCTTTGTCACACGTTATTTTCTTAAAAAAATGTTCTTTCGCTTTCACTTCTGACAGCAACAAGATACGAACACACCCAGGAATTTTTTATCGAAATATTATATATATAAACATTTTGAAATTTCGTTGTCGATGTAACGAGAAACGATTCGTGACGATATTGGTAAAATTTAAAACAGATCTGAAAATATAGGTACATACAGAAGATACACGATATTTATTGGAAGCATACACTTTGCAAACATCGTCAAAGTATTCGAACAGTTAATTAATTACTCGTTGTACGCATTACTAAGATATATGACGGTATTCATGCTGTACATATTTGTATTAATTTATCACTAACTGTATGCTTGCAATAAACGTCATGTAACTTCTATATACAGATACATACATACGTACGTACGTATATTTTTGGATTTCAATTTTCATATTTCATTACTATAATCACGATGTATACCCTCCTCCTATCGCATCGGTTCTTAACTGTTCTAACTCTTAACTAATAGAAAAGAAGGAAAAAGCACGATACTGAACTTGGGTAAACTCTAAACTCAGGTTTCTCCGTTACGAACTAGAGCGACGATATTCATAAAAACTTCCTGTGATACTTGGGATACTTTCGCGGGCCACTGCAGGTAGTAGAGAGAGATCTCTTAAAATTTTCGGGAACGAGTTATAGCGCGAGCTCCTTTGACAGAAATCCGTATTTGAAAACGGCAAAGGGGGTGGTGGATTGGAAACAAGCGTTCGGTCGATAGCTCCCCACGCGATTCAACGCGTTTATCGAGGTATTGAGGCATTCCTGGCCTTTTTGCGCGGCTCTCGCTCCGCGAATCGTGCGACCAGAGAGCTCGCCCGTTGCTGCTGCTCGTTATACGCATACCAGCAGCAGCAGCAGCAGCAGCCGCCCTGTGTGCAGCCCTGCGTCACCCCTTAACGCTCAGAACTCTACTACATTCTACATTCTGCGTACATACGTACGTATAGGCGCGCCAACACCGAGAAACCTGCTCGAAAGAACAGAGACCGAGATCACAATGCCGATAGCGATCGATCTTTCGACCACACGACTGCCGACCATGGACCATTCAATGGATCCTTTTCTCTTTTTTTTTTTTTTTTTTTTTTTTTTATTCACCTTTTAATTGGGAGATTTCGCAAAAACGACAACATTTGACATTTGATGATTTGACATTTTAGTAACTAGTAGACCGCGTATTTTTATACGTTTATGCGAAATTCAAGGATGGAAAGAAACACATAGAATGCATACAATATGCAAAAGTTAGTGTAGTGTATGTTGTAATATTTAATGGGTGAAACAAATCCGCACCTAGGTTTCGCGTATACGATATCGTATTCATAAAAATATGAATTTACACAAATATCCGCAGTCTAGTGATCAGCGTCCTTAATTTAGCCGCGCTGTGTACCTTTACACTTAATTTCAATTTGTTCGAAAGAAAGAAACAAAGAAAAAAGGCGTACAATCAGAATTTTTAACAACTTGGATTTCCATCCTTAAAGATACGCAGATATACAAAGTGAGGTAATATTACGTAATAATAATGTTTTATAATGTTCAATTGAAGCGAATCACAAATTGTGTAAAGATTTAGATTAAAGAAGTTAAGAATAAGTTTAAGAAAGTTAATGTTGTTTTAAAGTAGATCGATATGCAGGAACAATTATCCATTTACTGATTTTGCTTTTGACATGTTGTATCTGAAGGAATGTTTCTCCAATAATTCCAAATTCTATTACGTCGATTTTGTCGACGCAAGCTCAGATACGTATTATTCAATTGAAATTAAGATAATTCTGACGGCAAATACTATTGGGTTGTAAAATAATTCGCTGGCGACGGCATAGTTTCTAAGTTTATATTAGCCAAATGTAGAGAAAATATAATATTTAACGCTATTAATTACTTATCACTTCATTTAAAGGTGACAGATGAAATAAAAATTCGTTTGTAGATAATTAATCTAATTTTGATATTAAAATGAACGTTAATTTTCGCCTTTTGAAATAAAAATAATAAATTAGTTGGTACTAATTATTTCAATTTACCTAGTTGTTTAATATGTAAGTCGCATATATGAGGCGTGTAAAAGTTTCCGGTCAGATAGATTTTTCGCTTTATACTTGGGAAAACGGTATTTTAAAGAATTTTCGGCGATATCATACAACGATGGAACGATGTTTGTGTATTAAATATACCATTTTCTATTCTATTCCATTCTATTCTGTTCTATTCTATTCTACCTGTACTCTGATAATTGATATAACGCTTTTCGAAAGTAAAAGTAAAAAATTCACTATGGCCAGTGTCAGAAACTTTTGCACGCCACTGTGCAACGCTGTACATACATAGGTAGTAACTGGTTATTATAAAGGGTGACATTTTCCCATCGTAGTTGAACAGAGTTACGTTATCGAATCGTGAATATACATAGAGTGTAAACTTGTCTGCCGTTTTCAAGGAATACTTTGCGAATTCCGCGAATCCCTTTTAACCGTCTAACGTAACTTATCCTTTCTGTAAACGATAGAAGTTTCATTGGGTTGCAGGAACGGTGCGGCGTGTCGGATGGTGCTTACGTCTCGCTTACAAATGTGTATCCTTCTTGAATTTCATGAATGCATAATTATTTCTTTGTATTACTTCTTCGTTATTAGCAACCAAGAAGGTACGCAAATTTTGTAGGAATTAATTTGTCTGAACTCGGCTCGATGCAATTTACATTACGACGATACGAACAACAATTAAATTGGATACCTTTGCCAAAAACGTGTCAACTCGGTATATATCGGTATATATATATATATATATATATATATATATATATATAGAGAGAGAGAGAGAGAGAGAGATCTCGACGGAATTTCTACATACATACTTACCGTCGAATAAAACAGAACGTTTGCTTGCAACAAGGAATAAAAATACTATTAAGCTAATGCCCGTCGTTTTTACGCGTAATTGTCGTTAAGTAAATCAAAAGATATTGTCTCGTTGTTTAGAAAGTTCATCTTTGGTAGAATAAAGCCGATTGTATCGGTTAATTAAACTAATTCGCAAGATCGCGCGTCAACGACAAACGTTAATTAGCACGGCAGTTACGGCACGAGACTGGTCGCGCAATAACGTTTCTAATTGAAACGAAACGTATATCCAAGGATAAATTACAACGGTTGTCTGAAGAATTTTTATTCGCCACCAAGTGGCAAGTGTCAATGGCCTACGATCGTAGTAAACGGATGGTGGAATATTTATACAAATTCATACGGTTACGGACTAAAGCTAAAGAGAGGTGAGATCTATGCTCGCAGTCGTCGTCGTTGGTTGACATTTTCTATAAACGCGCAAAAACTAAAATGCTCGAAACCCGATCACGATTTCCATTTTGCTCGTTTTCGTACAAAGAGGTCTCTTTCCTCGTCCGTTGCCAGACCGCTTTACGCTTCATGAAGCACCGAGAAACGAAGGATACACCTGGCCAGGTGCTCGGTACTACTGGGTCAATATGTGCACGTGATAATGCTATTGCAGCACCGTTGCACAGCAGCTAAAAATTTCAAAAATATAACCAACGGTTTCAGCCAATTCCCGCAAAGTTTTCTTCGCGCTTACAATGGCTACAAAAAGTACTCGTACATCGTTGTATTTATTCAAGTATTTGGCACGTTTATTATAACGCTGATAACTAATTAGCTGGATGCGAATTTTTATGCAGATTCACATTTTTCAGAATATAATTAAAATAGCGGAACATCGATAGGAAATTGTTTTATTAGAAAACGTTATAGAAAGTATGCCGCTATACTTTGGATATCTGATATATATCTTGTAATTGCACCGCATTCAAAATTCTTTAAATTGTATCGCGCGCAATTTTGTCATCAACACTGTGATCAATTTCGTTTGGAGCGAAAAGTGAAAAGACTCGGACAAAATCCGTTAGATCCGGTTAAAACGCGGTGTCGTCGATTAAAATTTCAAAGCACCCACCGGAAAAAGAAACTGGAAGGAAACTTCCTTGCGACAGGAAACCGGCCGCACCAACTGTTAACTTATACGACCACTCAACGACCCTCGCTAGCCGTTGCTAATTATGGAACAATTCCTTCCTTCCTTCCTTCCTTCCTTTCCCTAGAACAGTGCATTTCGCTCTCGCGCGACTTTAAGGAAACCATTATTTCAAGCCACTGCATTGCTTACCAACCAGAACGGATCAACCGTCGAGCAAGCAATTATTCAAGTTGCACGTTTTCCTGCAACCATCTAACGTATCTTCGAGGGTGGACAATGAAGCTCTTGTCCTCTTGAATTCGAGACGAAAGGAAACGGAGGGAGAACGAAAGCGAAAGTCGCAACGGCAGCCTTTCCACGGTACAGCTTTACACTTTGCACGCTGTGCAAAACTCTCACGATGGTTCGGTTAAAAAATAACGAATCCTTACGAAAATGAGGGCAAAAAAAAAGGTAACTCTTAAACCCTCCTCCTGCACCTTAAACCATGCACGGATTGATGACAATTTCTTACCGCGGAAAGAAATTTCTATGGTATCTTTCGAGGTTATCTGAGGTTGAAACAAACTGAAACGATATATATATATATATATATATATATATATATATATATATATATATATAGAGAGAGAGAGAGAGAGAATAATTGATTTTATTGTTTCGCGCCGTTTACTAGATTTCAAGAAAGTTTAATGTACAAGTAACCTATTACCTCTATCTCTACGCCAATATCGGATAGAAAATTTTTACGAATCTATCGTGTATGTTAGACGAGACAAGACCATGGTAATTACGCATGTAGCAGTGTATTAATAAGATTTGAATTTGATTCGTTATGAGATATATAGTAATAACGACAGTTATGTTATCGATAAACAGAAAAATTAATTGGAAAGCGAAAAATGGCTTAGTGAAGAAAGAAAAGAAAAAAGAAGAAAAAAAAAACAGAAGAAAATTGGAAAGTAATGTTGCAAGTCCAAAAAAAATACATACATACATACCGTATGAAACAGGAATGATTGATAAATTTTTTGTAGTGGAATTGAACTTCTGATGTAAATATTTATACGCCGTATACGCTATTGAAAATGGAAAATTAAACTGGGAATATTGAAACTTTGTACGATTTCTCTGTTAATATTTAAATACGTATTCGGAAGAACGGGGGGGGGGGGCTGCAAAGTTTGCTGACCCATCCCTAAAATAGTCCCTATTTTATATTGTCGCAGCTAATCAAAACACACGTTGTTCGAACAATCGAATTTCTCAAATTACCGTGTAACTTTGTTCTTACTAATGGTATGGTAGTCCGTGTGATAGTGAAGATTTTTTATCGTAGAAATATCTTTCCACCGCATCGGACGGTGCAACTGACAGAAGCGTTCGAGGAAGCGGTTTACAGGCAAAATTTTTAGGCGACGATTTTCGTGGAACGATCTCGGTTAACCACGGGATGGTTTAGCGTGTCGCATCTCGATGTAACCCTCGTAAAAGACAAAGAAAAGAGCAGCTCGGCTCTTTGTTTTAGCATCGAATACTGTAATATATTCGCATTGTTCTCTGCGGCCGGTTTTTGCCCGAGGGCTGACGGCGGCTTGCCCTCCAAAGGCAAAGATTCGTTGCGTCTTTGATGCAGAAGGAAAAGAGTCTCTCCCCTGTGATATATCGGCCGCTCGACTCACTTTATTGGGGAACATTAAACGACCTCGTGTATATTCGCATGAAAATGTTAACACGCGCTACCCCCAAGAAAGCGCGAATTATATTTATACCCCGGATTCGCGGTGGGATCGAGATCGCTTAGAAGGGGGCCGCGGTAGCACCAGTTTCGTGTCAATTATGTAAAATAGATTAGGCCCCGATTGATTAACTTACTACCTGGCGCATCAAATAAAATAAACGTTACTTATTTTTTCCCCCCTCGTATTTTTCAACCGATATCAAAACTTCGGATGATATCATCGTCGCAACGCTCGTATCACAACGAAATCTCGTTGTCGAGAATAATTATTTGAAACTTGCTTCCAACGTAACGTTTGAACACGACGAGTGCTCTCTTCCGGATATTTTATGTATCTTTCTATATTACGTATGTACATGCATATATGCGTTCTATGCATTTCTACGCCCTTAAATTTCCCATGAACGAACTGGAATTTTCAATCTATTTGTAATCTAATCAACAGATCTTTCAAAATAGATATTTCACATTATTTATCGAAAAATTCATTTTAACCGCGAGTTTCGTTTCAATCGTCCGCTGCCGAAATCGAGTCTCAGAGACTCGGCTGATTCTATCTTTCTTATTCTTTTCCATTCTGTTTGCAACTAATTACAAGTATTTACTACTTGCATTTCGGCTATCTTTCAACGGTACTACGATATAAGCGTTCACTATCGCAGATAGGCCTCCGTACGTATATGTAGCTTGTTCGCCTTACAAAATGATAGCTGATATGTGCGCAATGGAGTCTGTTGAATGTCAGACGTCGTACGTTGGACTGCATCTCGTTCTCAACTCTTAATACAACAGCACGTATTTTGCAGTAAAGGACCAGTAAAGGAGGTAGGAGGAAACGAAAAATTAGCGAGACCAGAAAAAAAAACGATAGCGATATTTAATAAGTATATACTAAGAAAATGGAAAGGCTGCAGCGAAATAGTGAAAATCGGGCGAAATCACTGACTGCATAATCGCACGCTTTTGAAAAACGATAAAGCGATAATGCGATAAAGTGAAAGATCTATAAAGAAAGATGTTGCACCCTTTTGTATCGTTACAAAATCGATCGGCCAGCAAATAAAGTTGCAAGATATCGTCCGCAATAATCTCTCGCTATGTTAATAATTTCTCAACGAATTACGTTTATTAGGAAAATGTGTATTAAAAGTAATTAAGTAAGGGGAATTTGTCAGAACAATTAAGAATGTTACGAGTACGAGGAAATCTGGTCTGCGTCGATTCTTTTGTTTGCCATTGTACGTTTATTTATCTATAAATTTGGATCGCAACAGGATATCGACGAGAGGTAAATGTTGTAGCATTTCGAACGCTTATTACGATGATGGGGAGAAGGGCAAGGGGGAGGTGGTATCTCACACGGCGAAGATTTACTAAATCAAAGTGAAGCCAGGACGATGATCGTTGAGAAAGATTGTATGAAATTAATTCGCGGAATGCAATGTTAATTCGTTTAATAAAGAGATTGACGAATACTTTATTATCGCGATGCGTGCAACAAAAGACCTTCGAGTGCCGCATGCCATGCCATGCCATACCGAAGAGCTTTTGTTACTCACACCGCGATAACAAAGCGGTCGCCTACTCTCCTTAAACTGCTTAATCTGCTTAATCTACTACTATCGCGATTTAACGCGAGAAGAAATGCACACCGACGAAAGCTGAAGGTGCAAACGGCATTAACGGCAGGTAGTTGCCGTACTACCAGCGCAGCGCAACACCGGTTACAGAGTAGACACGTTACCATTAATATGCTTGACCATGAATGAAGGGAAACGAGTTCGCGCGTGGCTTGCTTTCCCCTAGAATCAAATCGCCTCAAAGATAATTCAGCAACAAGCAAAAAGAGCCCTGCTTACGTAACATGGAAAATGTGTAAACATCCGGCAATCGAGAATTACTCGACATAGAAAATAAAAGTAATGCTCTGCTGTTCCTTTAAGTTTCATTAAACGTGACGTATAATCTTTATATTCTTAAATATTGAAATATCTTTTATAAAACTATCCCGAAATATTTCTTTTCCAATGTTATCTTACGTAATAACTCCAATTACGCCCCAATTACTCTTGCTAACTCTTACTTCCAACTATTTAGTACTATTTAGTTAGAGGTATGTATCTTCGTGATATAAAAATACTAGAGAATTATGTTCCTTAAATACATATACAGTGGCTCGTGAAAGTATTTCAATAGTCGATTAACGATACACCGATCGTACGTTTCGAATAAATGTCTTTCCGATTGATTTCAAATTTTACTGTTACAGTCGCGAGATAGTCGTGCCTCCTTACGGTTCTAATGAAATTTCAAACTATTTCAAATTTCAAATTTTTCATATAATGCATACAGAGTATTTTCATAGAGATTTGTCGTGGTTCGTTGGTAAGTGTTCGAGCGAATACGTAACTTGGTCGACTTTCCTCGGCTATTGTATTCTTTTAATACGCTACTTATTGAAAAACTTTCGTATTCTACTAATTCGATACACTTAAATTAGCGCTAAAGATCGGAGAATTTGCTGCGCCGAAAGCTCGTCATCCGTCGCGAGAGGGCGATTTTTCAGCACTGGAATATATCGTATCTACCGTCACGGTTGACGAGCCAGCGGCATTTCAAAGAAGAAATCACAATAAATCAACGTCAAACGGATGATCTCGCCGACGAAACAATTATGTTGCTTAATTCGAATTTGTTCGTTCGCTCATGTGCAAATCACGTCCACGAGATACATACAGACGTATATGCATACGCAAGCTGTAGGATTATTGAATGAAATCCTAAGCTACCGAGTTCCAATCCGTTACTATTCCCTAATTATTCTTCGAAATTCTGCTTGTAAAAGTATAACCTCAGACGGCACAGCAACGACGGAAGAGAGAGAGAGAGAGAGAGAATATAAGCTACCTAATTATAGGTTTAGATACGCCAGACGATATTTCATATCGAACATAATATCTCTTACAGCCACATTACAGCCTTCACCTTAATCGAGCTCATGGAATATGACTATATGTATGTACGCTGTTATTATTCGATAAAAGCGAAACTATGATCCGATTATAAATATTTTTATTTTCAGCCCGCGAACAATCGCGTCTTACGACAAATCACAATGTAATTACTGCATACATAGTTATCCTAAGGATCGTAAGCACGCCAACACTCGTCACGAACATTGAAATTAACAACATATTAGTTTTACCAAAAGATAACACGTAAACGTAATATTATTAAGAAACGTAAAATAATTTGTGCATTACTGTAAAAAAAAAACGTACCGAGATTTAATTATATGCTGTACTGAAACCCTAGATTACACTATAAAACCGTACAAATAAAGTTCTTACGAGTTAAACAAGAAAAATAGTTTCTTTTATATGCTACACGGTACTATACACTGTAGATAGATAAAATTGTAAGATCCAGATAGAAGATAGAATCTTTGAAATTGCTTTTTGTGGTCACAATGTTAAAAAATAGAATTCAATAACGTAAATTAATCGAACAGAGATGTTGCGTTAAATGAACGTTGGTCCTTGGTCCTAGATTGGTTGATGATTGTAAATACCGTTGAATAAATAGACAAAAAGATCGATCGATCACTGATAGATCTTCACTTAACATCTTCTTATGCAATTCTCTTACAGACTACATATATATAACTACGATGATCACAAAGGTAATCTTTTGATCAAGCCTGTTAAAAATAGATAAATATCGGGATGCTTTTTAAGCATCAATTAACAATTGGTCCCCCCCCCACCCCACCCCCTTCCTAATGGATAATAATCCAAATCCCCCTACTAGATTAATTCATATCGATACAACAGCAAATTTTTATCAAAATAATATTTCTTCGAGACTCGATATTTAACGATAAGAATAAGAACAACAACGGATACTCGTCGAAAGGCTGTGTTACTCGGGTATCTAGAGATACTGTACGTTAAGAGGGAAGAATATGACTCCGGTTGATGTAAAACATATATGTATTTCTTTCTTTACAGGGATCGAATACGATCCCCAGAAAGAAACTTTGTATATCGTTTAAATACGCAACGTTCGCGTTCTAGAAGATGCATGAACGTCGGTACCCGTAGCACTTTTTCTCACGTTCGTGCAAACAGGGCAAGCAGGTTAATGAACCAGTTGTTTAACTAAATTTCTTATCTTATATATTATTACGTAGCTTGAAATTTATCACGAATTCTCGACTACGATAGAATTTCATCTAAAAAGAGATGAGGGTAATCTTACACAAAATCTAATTTTGCATACGATTGTAGAAAACGAGATGAAACAATTCAAGTTATGCTTATTATTTATTTATCTTTACCTATTATTTATCCTGCATTTGATAAGACAGTACCCTAATAGCATTTTGAATAGAAAACTGAGCAATCTTATGCTATTCCGTAATGAAAAGTTATTTGACGATACATAACCCGAGAATATTAATCAAAGAATTCACTTACCTTGACGAAAGAGTGGAATTTGACTTTGCTGGGAGAAACAGGTGGACTGCTAGGTGATAGTTGATTTCCTGGTACTTGGAGAAGATTCTGTACCTCTAACAAGTATCCTTTCCTGGCGTATCTGCTCCTAGGACTGCTTTGAATATCTCCTTCTATCTTCGACTTTTTAATTAATTTTAGATTTTCCTTGGCATTCTGTCTGAGTATTACATGGATCAGTCTTCTAGTATTGGCCCTAGAATCGTTTATACAGATTCTCTTCCATGTTTTGGACACCATACTGATTGAACAAAGATCCTGCGGTCCAAGGAAGGATAATATTTTAGATACTATCCTCCAATGATTGCTTTTGTCTCCGAGTAGCGCCAATATATCCACTGTTTCTCTTCCTGTATAATCTGGAGTAGCTCTCACTCTAGACCTGTATCTTGAAATTATTGGTGTATACCCGCCAGAATGAGGAGTAATAGTCACATAACCACTGTCATCAACACTGTCGTGCCAACTGCGATTGCTCGAGTTTATCGTGATGCATGGTGTCTCGCAGATACTTATGTTTTCCATTTCATCCATCTTCGAGCCTTTCCGGAGGATATATTCCCATTTCTCACTTGTCACTTCAACATGATGTTATTTCAACATGACATTGCATGAAAAGCGTTCAAAACCGTATGACAAACAGCAATTCACCAGAAATGTATCACCAGAAATATTAATCTTTACTGTGTAAGGATTCGAAGTAAGATTCGCGGCAAACATGCGCACGCGGACACCGACTCTCCCTCTGCGTGTTCCTGCGCTGCAAGCACTACGAAACTTTGAAGTCTGTTTATCCGTTGTCCCACCGTAGCTCCCTTGGCAATTGCCCGACCAATCGGCTAACCTGACTCATCCCGCCATTCGTTGCCAAGCGCTACCATTGGCTCGAAATTCTTGGCCGCGTTGGTGATGCTGTTACCTCTAGCGGCTGCTGATGGACTTACTGAATTCTGTTGCTGGGGAGACCTCTTTGATTTCTGATTTCTCTTTCACAGCGCGTGCGCATACAAAAATTCCTTCAATTTTACCAATTTCAATATTTTTTCATTTTCTCCTCGTCGTTTCTCTCTTTCCTTTAAATTAATGCTTATTATAGGAAGACAAGGGAAGCCACTTAACTATTTCTTAATATTATGACCCACTATAAAATCATTATACGACTTAAATAATATATCGGATTACCTCAATTGTATCCGCTAAATGGAATATAGGAGAAATTACTAGTTATACATATTAAACAAAATTCTGTTTAATTTTTCTCCAATAACATTGTTAATGTAGCAGCAATTAAAGTAAAATAATGTATTTTAATTTCGAATTAAATATACGCGAAATATGTGCATACGTACGTATATTGGTATGTGTGTTTAATGTAAATGCATGCGAGTAACGAATATCTTATACACTGTGTAACTATTGATTCTCATATATGTATATCATTAATATCCTATCAAGTGTAATAATTTATCGATATTTTAGAAAGAAATATATATCTTATTATCAACATTGACATTTTTTGACATGACATTTTTTGTAGTAAAAAAAAAAAACTTTCAATTTAACTTGTATATCCAATATATTGGATATTGGTTGGTTAAAAGTTTACTTAATTTCAATCTCCTTTCTCAGTCCTTAATAATCTTACTGTTAATATTATTATTTGACATAATGCTGCCGTACTGGTAATATTTACTTGTGAAACATCTTATTAAATGTACTACAATATACAAGTATAATTTTCATTTTCAAAATGAAAAAAGCGTATTTTCTTTATGCGTATGATTAATATTAATGGACATTTTTTAATAAAGGGGATATTTCTTCAAAGTTAGAAGATTCGGTTAACGTACATACATACGATATTTCACTTGTATAACGCATAGCGTATTATATGTATTATGGTAAATATGCACAGGCTTATCGACAACAATACGCGTATGAGATTTTAGGGATGAAAACATGAGAATATTGTCATGTTTTTTATTATGTCAGAGAGTCAGAAATATAAACACTACTAATAGATTTAACACAATTGTTCTAGTAATCACGTGTAATCAACTTTATTCAAATTTATTTGTATGAAAGACATTGAGGATTTATTGTTAGATCGACGGAATCTCCAATTTTACCAATTTTATCAATGGTATTTTTACGAACTGTTGAGAAGTATCTTATTAACAGTAAATTGTTACACGAGGCTCGAATGTTATTCATTCGAGTGTATAAAAGTGACAAGAATACTATTGCTAGCGTGTCTGTTAGTAGGTACAAACGCAGCACTATTATTTCTAGGGACATCCTGCTTGCTATTAATGTTATTCTGCTCTTTCGAACTAGTTCAACTCCATAAAAAAGGCTAGTATCAAAATATTTTTACTTACAAATTGGAAATTTTTCGACTAAAACTAAATAAGAAGGGAGAAAGAGATGGATAACATATAAAAACATAATTTCTGTGCCATATTAATGATAGAGTTATTAGCCACTTACTAAATTTAATAAGATCTTAAAAATGCCTCTTTCCGTACACCGATATAGTTGTTTGGTTTAAAAAAAAAAAAAAAAATTAGACACAAAACAGAGTTGATAAACACTGTGTATACTACATTTCACTATAATGAATTAAAAAAATAGTTAACAAACCTTAGTCAATCAATGTCGTCGAAGTTGTCTAGAAAAAAAATTGTTAGTTTTCGGAAATTGCAAAAAGATTAGCGAGATAAAAGAGAGTGAGAAGGAGAAGGAGAGGCAGAGAGTGAGAGAGAGGGAGGGAGGGGCGAGCGGGAGGGAGGGAGAGGGAGAAAGAGAGGGAATGGGAGAAAGACAGTCACTCGTTCTTTGCGTGGGTACTTATGCAAAGGCAGCAGATGTGCAGTTGATTAACGGGATAGTCAGTAAACTTTATTGCTAAACGCAAAGGTTTTGATTGAAAATTGGGTACAATGGAATCTAGCAAGTCGGAATCGACGCCAAAACAAGCTATGGTGTACATTTGCGGAGGTACAGTTAATATAATAAACGTGAAATACTTCTAACCTCAATTTTTATGTCGCATTAGCGTGTTTGTCACGTATTTTCGAAATAAACATAAACTTTGTGTAAATATTGCTTTGTCCATACTTTCATCGTACAATTTATACATTGATAAAAGTTTTGATTGAGTAATGACATTAATAAAAATGTCGTACTTGTCAAATCTTCGTTTTATTTATATAAATGTTTCATTATATGTTAATATTGTGTAGCATTAAAAATTCTTTGAATCCATTTTTTTATTTCACGAAACATAAGCTTTCATCAACTTATTAGTATGTTTATGTCTTCCATTCATAACCTGTATATAAACTTTTGTTATATAAATATTTATATAATTTATTTGTTTTTGTAGAATGTCATCATGATAATGAAATACGCCCAAGAGATCCAATTCGATGCCGAGAATGTGGGTATAGGATCATGTATAAAAAACGAACTAAAAGACGTATCCTTTTACATTTATAGAAATACACATTAGATATTATTAAATGTTGCTAATGCACTTGCGCAACGTTGTTTAATACATATTGCTATATAAGATTTTAATAGTAATTATTCATATTCTATAAATGCTACCTACACTTGCTGCAGGTACATATAAACATGATACAAGCAAGTCTTTTCCTTAATAAGTTTTCTAGTTGTTGTGTTTGATGCGCGATAAATCAATCTGTCTTTTTGTATAAGTTATGTATATATAATTATCAGTAAATTATTAATGTAATTATGTATTTTTGCCTATTTTACTACCGTAAAATTTACCAATTGACTTACCAGTCCATCTGCCCCCTTATATACTTACACAAATTAATGAACTTTAAAGGACGTTACGCCCTTTACATCCTTTGGATTGTATGCTTTTAAAGAAGAGCATAAAACTGCAATTGTTATGAAAGTAAAACTGTCTACTTAATTATAAGTAAGCGATGTTTATTGCTAGTTAAAAGTACAAAAATTTGATTGATGCTCCTTGTGACCTTTTTCATTGTTAAAAGATATTAGTATCTTATAAAGCTACTTTTATACACAATTTGGAAACCTTTATTAATTACAAAGTTGATAAACAGGAGCCAGCAGAAAAGCTATCTGTGTCGATACTAATAGCAACATTAACATACATCGTAGGAATACGGACAAATTAGAAAAGGATGCTGTGTACAATCAGGTACGTACCAGGGTATATAGCAAGAGCGGAAACAGGATGGGTTCGAGCTAGAAATAATAAAGGGAGAATTGAGATACTTAAGCGAGCTATCACAAATGAGGGAGGAAAGGTTCTCAAAAGGATATTGGGGAAAATTTAGAAAACAGGATAAGGAAACAAAAAAAAAAAAAAAAAAAAAAAAAAAAAAAAAAAAAAAAAAAAAAAAAAAAAAAAAAAAAAAAAAAAAAAAAAAAGACACCAAAAAATATGTAATATAGGAGGAATAGAAAATAGAAACCATATATATTAAGTAAACGACCCGTGTACAAAGAAGTTAAGTCAATCAACATATTGAAAAATGGGTAATGCCCAAAAAATGGGAAACCATTGACAAAGAAATGTGGGAGTTGATGAACTTTATGAATGGAAGCTTGAAGCTAAGGGCATCATATAGGAAGAGTAGAATCCGGAGTAATAGCAATAGTTCAAAGAAGGCAAAGAACCAAATAACCCACAAACCAATAAATAAATATATATATATATAATGATATTAAGCTGTATTAGTATTCTAACTTTACTTTGACATAATGATATGTATAATAAATTAAGATAGTTCAAAAATAGGAAAGATATGAAAGATTTTGTTCGAGAAAGATTTATAATGTTCATTTTAAATAGAATACAGACTATCCATACGTACTATGTATGCGTATCTCTTGCGTCAAATTTTTCCTTCTACTACAGCATACACACTTAATCAAATTACTCGATATTTTTATCAAAAACAATTGTTTCGAAGCTATTGTATTAAGCATTTTATTGCATTTGTATAATACAATACAATATAATTTATTTAACAAATAACTATAACAAATAAGAATAAAATTATAAATTGATTTCATATATCGCGGAATGTAAGACTTTCAGGTTTGAAAGACCGCGTTTCTGTTCGTTTCTGTAAAATTGTTTATCAATGTTCGTCCTAAGAGGAGAATCTTCAAAAGTTACATTCAAAGCCGAGCTCGTCTGTAATATCAAGTAATACAATTGACTGAGGAACCTTTCGCTAGGTATCTCCTATCGGGCAATCATTTCGCTCTTTTATGAAGAGTGAGGGAAGTGACCATGCGGCCACGGTTTCATCGAAAACTTACTCTCTCTGTGGTGGGTGCCGGTAATGCAGGTTGCCACAGTTGGATCAACATGAGAGACATCTAGCGGTGAAATAAAAAACTGTTCGAAATTGTGTCCCTCTGATTGGTCGAATTTGAATTGTACGAGAAGCGATTGTTGTGCGTATTCAACGTACTTACAATGTCAACGGCCAAGTGATATAGCGTGATACCATGTGCGTGCATCAAAGAAGTGATTTCTACTTACTATTATGAAAAATTAATGATAGAAATGCATTACACGCGTAATATTATCGAATTTATAGTTAAAGTTCGAATGAATTGATATTCGCAACGATACAAGTATTGTAAAATTGGAATAATCGATAGAAAGTTGTCGCGAACCTGTTGGCGTGGATTGTATACATGACGAAATATTTTAATTTCTCTTAAGACGAATTCTATATCAATTTGAAGATGACGTCGTTATCGTTGCTGGCGAGTCACGATGAAGTGGTTCGATGTATGAATGTACACCTAAACGGAGCTTGCGAAGAAGGTTCGGATTTCATATATTTGCCCCCTACAATGTTTTACTAGATTATGAAAAAATATATTGAGAAAATACCTAAGCATGCCTAAGCTTTTGTATATAAATGTTTTCCCTGCCCCATATTCTTCTCCATGTTTCTTGTGTTCTTTCCATTCGTGCTATAATTTAACGATGAAATTGCTATTGTAAATATGTACACAGGAAACAAAGATGACGCAGTCATATTGTTTCATATCTTTAACATAGTTTCAAGTTAATTTACTATATCATTTAACATCATTGTACTCGTATGCGAAACCATTTGTAATTCTAGCATTAAATAAAAGATACATCCTATTTTTTTTATGTAGAATTTCTAAAGTTTGCTGTGAACCAGGAAGAAATGAGACAGAAATGGCTAGCATCTATACAAGAATGTCAACGTCTTCATTCGGCTTTAGAGAAATCTCATCAAGAGGCAGCTGACTTAGATAAAAAATTAAGTCACGCTAGAAGACTTCTAGATGAAGAGAAACGGAAAAGGCGTACCGTTGAAGAACAACGAAATTCATTGGTAAATACGTTCTTTTTTCATAATTCTTGAACACGTGACAATGTATCCTGGTTACTTGTATATAGGAAAAACAAATTGCTATGGCCAGAGATCTTTTATTTAATGATGGTGGGAGAAATTTAAACGATGAAACCCGCGAAAAATTACAATTTTTGAATAACACTACGTTAAACGGTCGTCACAGTAATATATATAATATTAAGGATGTACATCAAAATGACAAGTGAGTTTCTATTTATATGGAGCGTTATTGTGACTGATACATAGGAAAACATTGATTAATTATTGCTTTCAGATTAAATACTATAGCGGAGCTGGACTCCACTGGCTCTATTTTAAGCGACTTAAGTTGCTTTTCAAAGTCAGAAGATGATTTAGATATTAGTGCAATCATTCAACAAAATCATAAGAAACGTGAATGGAAAGAGCACAGACCGAGTGGTGAATATTCCACGAAAAAACGACGTAGTACAGTACAAAAAGCTGCAGAATTAACTTCGTCTGATAGAATAGTAGCCACAACAACAGTAGTGATGCCGAAAGATGGCAATATCACTGCATCTTCTGTAATTGAAGCTATACCTGGGGATGAAAACATAGATCCACAAGGACCTTTACATAATTCGCGTAAAAGACGTAAAAGTGGTGATCGTAGTAAATCAAAATTGACACCCGTTGATACGAATGATATTCAAATGGATACTGCTGTGAGTTATTTTATTTGAATTAAACGCATCTCTCTTTCTTTTCCGTGTTTCCGCAATATGTTTCAGTTAAATAAAATAACAGAGTGAAAATTATATTACAGCCTTCTGCGCCAAAAATGGAAGCTCTTACATCAGAATCAGATTCTGAGGGCGTTTTTAAACCTAGTCCAAACATAGGCGGATATACTTTAAATACGAAATCGGCTAGAGGGCATAGCTTCGTAGCGAAGACGGTAATTAAACCGGAAGTTTGTACACCATGTGACAAGAGGTAAAATATTCATAAGGATTCGGTTCATACAAGTGTCATAGAAATACTTTTATAAATAACATTTTAGGATTCGATTTGGAAAGGTAGCCCTGAAATGTAAAGACTGTAGAGCTACAGCTCATATGGAATGTAAAGACTTAGTTCCATTACCATGCGTACCTACTGGAAATACACCTACGCTACGAGGAACATCGGTAAGCTATTGAAACTTGCGGTATCTTTGTATATGATAAAAAGTGATAACAAACTATTCTTAGGGAACGATAGCAGATTATACACCGATGATCCCGCCAATGGTACCATCATTGGTTGTTCATTGCATCAATGAAATAGAATTGAGAGGAATGAGCGAACAAGGATTGTACAGGGTAAATGGCGGTTTAACGGAGGTAAAATGTCTAAAAGAGAAATTCCTTAAAGGCAAAGGTGCCCCCAATCTTTCGGATGTCGATATATCTACCATATGTTCTACTCTTAAAGATTTCCTTAGGTACGTTGATTCGAATATCTTGTTCTGTACAAGTGAAACAATCTATTCAGTTTCTTTCTGGCCCTTAGATCGTTACGAGAGCCGTTAATCACTGTCGGATTATGGGCAGACTTTGTTCGGGCAACTACTATTACTGATAAACAAGATGCTGATGCTGCTTTATACCAAGCAATTTCTGAATTACCTCAACCTAACAGAGACACGCTTGCCTTTTTAATCTTGCACTTACAAAGAGTATCGAGTAGCCCAGAATGTAAAATGCCAATAACTAATTTAGCTAAAGTTTTTGGGCCTACTTTGGTCGGCTATAGTTGCCAGAAACCATCGCCCAATTCTCTTCTTTCAGAGACAAGTAATCAAGTCGCTGTAAGTATTATAATAAAAAATTGAAAAGACTAAACAATGCTTGCTTTGACCTTTTACTTTTCTTTTTACAGATAGTGGAAAATTTATTGAAAATTCCTTCAGATTATTGGGCAAATTTCGTTAATCCCGAAAATCTAAACAATATTGGTACTCATAGAACTGGCGAATTACAGCATACACCATCTCAGGAATCTTTACTTAAACGCAGCATTTCCCGTGGCTTCTTTAATACTCCACTTACTTCTAGGTTTGCACCTTACTACTACGTATTTTTAACTTGAAATATCAATTACTCTTATTCGGTACTCATATTCGGATATTGTTACAGTCGGACATTTATGAGGAAAAACAAGAAATACTTTGCGGCATCTCCCTCTAGAGTAGCTTACTGACAAGAATAGGTATGTATTTAAATTATGCTTACATCGAGATGCAAATAATTTCTAAATAATTATTGACTCTTTGAACGTAAATAATTAATATTTGTTCAATGTGCAACATAATTTTTCTACATTCTATTTAAAATTTTGTAATATTATGACATAAAATATATTTTTATGTAACGTACAGTACGGAATAATACTAGAACATTAGAAATAAAATATTAAAAATAAGCAAAATTAAAATGTTAATAATATATATTATGTTAAATACTCTTTATGATGACTTTAAACGTGTGAAAGTATGTGGTGACGTTAATACGAAACCCCAGTATTTCTCTTATTATTATATAGCACTAAGGCGAAATGTTATATGTGTAGGATTAAATAAATGTGATATTTTTGTTAATAACAACATTTCTAAAAATGTTCGGTTCAATAGAAATACAGACCATTTTATTTCAATTATAGCTCCGTTTCCTTTCTTTCGTAGGTGTATAAATACAGGTGTATTAACAAGTAACAAAAATTATAAATTTACTACTATCGATGCCGTAAAAACAACAGATGCCTTGTGCAAACTAATTGTAAGTGAACTTGAAATATATATATATATATATATATATATATTATATATTACAATATATATATATATATAATATATATATTACAATATTATATATATATATATTACAATATATATATATATATATTACAAACATTAGTTTTCAGTTCATTTACATCGTTCTTTCAAGCATTAAAATATATCTTTAGTTCTGTACATACTTCCGTTATCGTAATAACAATTGTAATGTACAAAGTACATGTTACATTCGAAATGATTTCTTAACCGTCTAAAACGAAGTACTTACTTTAATGGCGATGAAATTAAATTTTCTAAATACTACAATTGAAATATAAGCTTATAAAACAATATTTACGTTATACATTCCACTTGATCCTTTAGATTGTTTTCGTACACGATTTTTCTTTTATTTCCCAGCAATGTTCCCAGAACTGTTTCAATCTATTGTCCCCATTCGAACAAAAATGCCTGAAATCTTGTATGAGCTTTTTCTGAAACAATTCATCGCCAACTAACGTGGACGATGATTTCCATTTTCGACTAAGCATGTGATTCCACGACCAAAGGAAACCAATCTAAACAGACGAGAATTCATTTCTCTAACAAACCCTTCCTCAAAGAATTATATACAGATTGCCTACCCTCTTATCTTTGTTGTAGTCATCTTTATTCTTCCCGCTAACGTGTCTCGTAATGTAAGCTTCATGAGGGCTGGGTTGATCAGAATGAATTGGATATCCCTTTTGCCCTGTGTTTCGTCTCACTATGTTGGTAGCAGTTCGAGGACGTGATCTTGTATTTGTCGTAGATGGAATCAGTATGAACGCATTGCCGGTCATATGAACGTACTGGTGATCGTTTTCAGTATTTTCTATTAGGCATGGAACGAATCCAAATCTTTGTACAATTGTCTCTTGAAAGAGAAAGAGTCTTTGCGCGTAGGTTACTTCTCGAAATTCTGGAATCAAGAACCATCGATAACCATTGGATTGATCATTGATAACCATTCGTTCTATATAGCGCTTTAATTCTAACGTTGATACTGAGAGCAAACCTTCGAAAAGATGTCGTTTGTCTGCGATAAGACACTCTGTATTTAATGGTATAAAAATAGGCCCCCTTAAAGGATCACTTTTTAAAGTGAACGGTAATGCTAGTAGATCGCTTGGGATAGGAACCATTTGAATTCCGCACATTTGAGCCTTACGTTGCCACACAAATATCTATATTCCCAGATTGAAATGCAAACGTGTAGTAGTTATATTTCGAAATATGAACTCGCCTTAGATCACAAAAAATATATACTTACAAGGTCAGCGACTATACTACCAGATGATGCAACCCATTGTACCACTAGTTCGTAAGAATGATCTACTTTGTATATAGATTGATATCTTAGATGTCCCCATTCGATTCTATCGCTTCTATTGTTTATGTCTATATCTAGATGAGTATGTTTATATGACGGAACTAGGAGACAAAGTGAATAATACGTGAATTAGGAGAAATAATAAATGGAGAATACATAAACACCAAAAAGTAACACAAAAGTAACGGACGTATAAAGCGTATAAAAAATTACCTTGCCATTCTCCATGCTCGTCCGCCATGTCGGATATGTCTAAATCATCTTTAAGAAACGGCGCTACGTTTGATTCGTCTACAATAGTAGTGTCGCAGCTAGGTATAGTCATTGGAGATGACATCAGGGGGAATGATCCTGGCGAAGATGGTTCACACCAGCCTTTGGGTGCCCTTATTTCCACTTCTACCCATTCATTCTCGAAGCTTTGCAAATCACCCAGGGGCGAGAAATAATCGCCAGCTTAAAAAGTAGGAAAAAATTATGTAAACAACATAGATAAGAAATCAATATATAATTAATATACACAATAATTTGTCTTACCTCTTTGATTTTCTTTATCTTGTACTATGTGATACAAATAAAATCCTAGAATGAATGGTTTAGAAAAATCTCCAGATGCATGGCATATGAGCTTCTCTTGTATCATACCCTGGATGAAAGTATATTATAAAAATACATAGAACCAATATCAACTTCACTGTATACCAACAACATTATTCTTACGTTCATGATATTGATGGCACTCTCCACTGTTACTCCTCCTTCTATGTGATTATTTAACCATTGCACTGCATCTGCGCTAACAAATGTTTGGCTTGGAAGAGATGGGTGTTGTGTGAGGAATCCCACGCCGTTTTGCGGGTGTTTCATTGTTTCTAGAATTTCGTTATTTGACGCGGTGTTCTTTAACTTTGTCAATTCCATGTTTGTACTACTAGTAACGAAATTGAAATAATTAATATAGCGTTCATGCAAACGATTTATGCGGATGTGTGTGAGATGAAACTCGACGTTTAGCTTACCTATCTTCGTTAGAATCGAAATGGTCTTGCTGTTGCTCAAGCGAAAGGGGTAACACAGCTTCGCTGGCAGGTGAGATTCGGCCCCTGTCCATCACTTTGGAACCTGATCTAACGAAAACAAGCGATACCAATTAATCACATAGTGCTTATATTATCAGAACGGTGTATGGCAGAGAAACAGAGGAATAGAGAAAATTAAGCAATGTCTAATGTGAAAAGCAACAAAATTTGCATCCGCATAATACTATTTATTTTCTTTTTCAAACAAAAGTATAAGATAGAATGCCCTGTATATAGATAGAATATGTATGTACATACAAAGGACAAGGATAGAAGATAAGAACAATATCTTAATATTGAAATGTAAGAGTTGATAGCTCAATTCATGCTTCAGTATTGTAATATAGATGCACATACATATCTTGCCGTCAACGGAAAACATTTAAATTTATAGTTAAGTCGAAGAAATTTAGAAGATTAAAACACCAACCTGTTTGGCACGTGGCGAGGAGTGTCGAGGCACGTGCGGGCAGTCGCAGCGGTATTCACTACATGCCTCTCCTGTACAGAGAACCCCGTCACTCCCTCACTCACTACCAATATTCTCTACCATACAGAGTATTTGTACAATTGTAAATCACATTGTTGGAAATTTTCTGCAACATTTTACCATTATCTATGATGAAATAAATGGTACGTACAAATGCTCTGTATCTCATTTTTGCTAAATGATGAAAAGAAGGATGAAAGCAGCTGAAAAGTATACAATGGGAAATATGTACAAAGATTGTACTCAAACATTTACAAATACAGCTCTCTTCTATTCTGAGCGCAACCTTCCCAGAGATTTGAATCAAAGGTACACCTTTGTGTTCATCACCAGAGTAGAAGCATTGTAATATCTTAAAGCAAATAACGCAATATCAATTGAATAATATGGAATTTCTGGACCAGCCTCCTTAATGCTACATAATAATTGTTTATGCAACACACAAACACGCACAAATTTTTACCGTTTTGCCAGCATCGTTTTGTGAAACATGCAGATGTGCAGTTTGTCGGGAATTATGTACGGTATTGGTTTCAATTGGTGCATATTCATACAAAAATATATACTCATAAGACTGAAACTGAATGGGCAGGCAGAGCTGCACAAATCTTTTTAAGTTTTTCAATATATAATGAATATAATTTCCATAATACCTTATCATTTATTGTATCAATAAATAATATCGAAATACGTATCGAATAAATCAATAAAACTCCATAAAGACTGGACTTATAATTCCAGCAAAAGCGATTCGATTTTCAATCATTCTGTATGATTGTATCAGCAGCAAATATAATTATTCGCGTCGTGTATAAACAATTTAAAGCAGTTGATATTTAGTAATTGAACCGATGCAGCACAGAAGCGAACAAGCAAAATGAAAAGGTATCAAACATCAAATTTCAATGGACATTTCGTTGCAAGATGCAATAGATTGCAAGCTATACTATTACATTTGCCAAAGCAACAATGCCGAAATCATCAATCTAAGCTTATTCAAACCTTGGTCTCGGTTTCTCTGGTAGACGATTGCTTCCGAGTCGCTCCCTGAAGGGAGAGCTGCCGACTAGATTGGTCTGAAAAGCATGATGAATAGTATGGGTAACTGTAAATGTATGAACAAGCTCATGATCATGAAGTAGTATATCACCGGTCTGTTTCATTATGTAATGCATTGTTAACATTTTATTCGGAGAGCATTATTACATCGACGAAGAGAGAAGAAGGTAAATAAAATGTTGGCGTTTTGCATTACACAAAAGCTTGCTAAAAAAAATCATGTGCGCATTCAAGGCAGATATCAAGCATGGTTGCATTGTGTAATACGTTGTGTAAGCTGTCTGAATGTTCTGACAAGCTTGCTGTTAGAATCTAACGTTACCAAAGAACTGGATGTAACTAATATATGTATATATATATATATATATATATATATATATATATATATATATGTATATAAATATAAAGATTAAAAAAAGAACATCAAGGATTCATGGGTGTCCGCTCCTTATTGCCAAAGGAGGTGTATATTCTGAGATTCATGGACAGAGATGATAATGATTTCATTGACATCCGGATCAGCGTACTGAGGCTACAGGATGCGAGGATGTACCTGGTTAGTGAGAACAATCAGGCTCGTGCTGTGCCTGCGTCTGGTCAAGTGAGAGGCAGGATCTCTCTGGGAAACACCACCTAGAGTCGAAGGATTCTGAAACATATCATGCTAAATGCCCTCTCCTAACATTCCGCTCATCTATTTCTACCTACGATTACGTGTATGTCTCTCTCGTGTAACTGTGTAATTTTGACATTGACACCGGCCAGCTATAAATACTAGTTCAGAGATTGTTATTTGAAAATAATTAGTCTGTACGTGATAAAATATCGTCAAATTCGAGTAGGCAATAGCCACCGTAAGTGATTTGTCGAGTGACAAATAAGCTTGTGAAAAAATCGTGCTCTTTTTTTTTTTTTTTTTTTTAACTTAAGTTAACCCTCATGTTACTGTTTGTTACATCCTGCATATTTAGTACACCACTGAAAGAAACACGCTATAAATTACAATGGCATTGCGTTAAAACTCTTGCAAAACAAAAACTGCGAAATAAAGAAAAATAAAGGAAAATTACAACTCTTGATATTAAACGAACTAATCAATATTCGAAACTAACAAAAGCACCAAAATTGCGTTACTTAGGCGTCGTACATCAGGCATGCGACAGTCAATACTAGAGTGCAAAAGTACAGCGCAATATGGTACAAAATAGATCGTTAGTTAAACCCAAAGTAACGTAATGTTCTAGTTTAGACGAAAAACAGGGAATAATAGCGAAACGTCTATCAATTGGACTTTACTCGAGGTTCCCCTTTTCAATAATTTCGATCGATTTAAAAAGTTTATGTTTTACATCTTTCAATTCCCATAAACTGAAAAATCAGGCTATGCTATATATTAATAAAAATTTTATGCAAAAGTTACCCAATTTTTGTTGGGATTCGGGCGGCGTATTTTATTCGGCCACAGCTCGATGAACCGTAAAAATCCGTCCAACAGAGACACTTGTTCGGAAGTGGTGAGTGGTGTATATATATCACATCTTGATGATCCCTCTAAAAATTTTCGAGTAGCCGAATTGTGCAAAGGAAGTAAAAACACGCGAAATCTCCAGTATTTAAGCGCCTAGAAATTGTTAAAATGATCTCAGAAAATATTGAAATAATATACAATACAAATCTTACCTCTACTAAAGCAAAATCAGTGTGGCCCCTGGTACAGATGTAATGATCCAAATAATTCCAATTGTAATTTTCAAGCTTCTCTGTTGTAAAAGATACCCATGATACCTCGTACGTGTCGTGATGAGGTGCGTGAAATCGATAAAGATAATGAATGTTGAACGGAGGGTAAGGATGCCTGTAAAGAATACATTCAAATATTCTCTCTTCGCTTCTTGTTTAATTTGTAGCGCGATTACCTTACCTTGGCCGATATCTTGTTACTGTTATACAATTATCGAATAAAGATATTTTGTGAAATATTCTCCCAATGCTTAGCAAATATTCCTCCTTCGGTTCCGATTCTGTTTGCCGTCCCCGCATTACAGAGCTTATTGCAGGGACAGCGTTACTGCCGCCAGGTGTATGGCTCTGATTTTGATTATTTTGCGGTAAAATAATTAATTGAAAACCCTTGATTAAGAGAAGAGAAGAAGAGAAAGATAAGGAGAAAGAAAATAAACATAGTTGCACAGAATTGCACACATACGGGAAAAGATCACGTTTGAAGGCATGATTGGCATAATACCTGTGCTAATCGTTGCGATACAAGCTCCTTAAATACTTCGGCAGTTGTTAAAGGTTTTTTATATATTGCCCGTTGTTGAGCAAAATCTGTATTAACGTCGTCAGGCAAAAGATTATAGTCTGACACAACGTAGTCGTTTTGTAAGCTTCTTTTATCGGGAAAATAATCTGTAGTAATTGGCAAACATGCTGGTATTGTCAATGATTTCCAATCAACACCTACAAAATAAGACGTAGGATACATGTATACACACACACACACACGCACACACACGCACGCACGCACATGTATATATATATATATATATATATATATATATATATATATATATATATATATATATATGAAAAATGCAATTTGCATTATAGACTGCTTCAAATGAATAAATAAATGAACTATTTTCAATATGTAATGTTAATTTTCGTGACTACGTAAGTACTAAATCTAGGTATTATGCAGCAGTTAATGCAAAAATACACAGATATAATACACAGGAGAAATTTTCACAAAATTATCGTACAGTGCAAGTACATATTAAATAATTTATGCACGCCAAACAAAAATAGTGATTATATTAGAGTATTACAATATGTGTTGCCAGTATATGAAATCCAAGATGACCATGATTTAGTACTAAAGCATGCAATGCACAAGGTATTATTTGTAACGTAATTCAGTGAATTCTCAAAATAGTTTGTTACAAAGCATAACAAACTAAGTTTGTGAAAATAATATTGAAGGGGACGAACGTGTGTGCATAATCGAAACAAATATACCAAATCAACGATAATTACATAAAAGAAGAAGGTACTTCAATTATTCCCATAAAATTAAATTTCTATACATTATTAGTAAATCATATCAAATATCGTATACTACTTATTACTGGTAATATAAATAAGTGCGATCTTAAAGCGAGATGATAGAGTGGAAGGATTATAAAGCGGATGAGAGAATGTTTGAAGAATAATATATGATATGAAATTCATAGTATATATAGAGAATCGGAAGAAATTAAAATTTTGAACAGTGCAAATATTTTATGAGACAAGTAGAAATAAGAAATAACAAAAGAATTCTATGTAGGTGTATAAATAATCGTAATAGTAACAAATATTTAATAGATTATTTATAGAAATTATTTTGGAATTAGAATTACTTTTTTGCAACAGAGGACATACATGCATAGAAGAATCGTAAAGACTAGAGCTATGAAGAACAAAAGTTACTACAAATTTAATGCCCTGGAAAAAAAAAAAGAAAAAAAAAAAAGGAAAGAATGTGTACCATAACCGAATCAACCCCCAATAACGTATGGCGCTAACCTATGATTGCTGTTTAATGTGACATCATAGTTGTACATCACACACGCGTCAATGCGTCCAGCGTTGCATCCCAATAAGACGTACCATAGCATGGAAATAAATGTAATAATAATATTATTCATATAAATGATCGATGAGCCTCAAAAATAAATATGAATATGTCCAAGAATGAAAATACTTCTTATGCATAATGATTGCGTGACTGTGTATTAAACTTTCATTCATTTCGACTTGAAAAGCAATATCTTTTCCTGAAATTTGTATCAACTATTTTCATTCTTTAAGAAATTATGTTTCAAAATTATATTGATTAATCCTTCTTGGTATTAAGTATGAATGGTAAGAATGAAGTTCTCTGTATGAATTTGTGCATCGGTTGAATAATTTATAATATTACACCTACGTTATTTTACTTATTTATGCCTTTATTGTTCTCCTAAAATTGCCAAGAAGCATTATACGTCCGCAATTAATTGTCTAATATTTTGTACCACATGAATTAATCGTTTGCTTAATTAAAAATCCTTTCAAAATTCTTTCTTCAAACTGTAAACTCATTTTGTAATAATTTTTATGGATAACTTGTGAATAATAATATGGCTAATGTTGTTATTTGGATATGTTATAAAATATTATTTGCCAGTAGTTATACAGTATAGTATTTATGTTGTAAATCGCTTTATTAGAATCTATGCAAACCTGTTGTAAGTGCCGGTGTCCATTCCTGTTCACCAGTAGCACCCCATAACAATGTCAAAGACTTATTGCCTGTAGAGGATATCGGATTCCCGCTTTTATCAGTGCTTGATAGTAGAAGATTTAATCTCTGCGGTTTATTCCTTGTGTCTATGAAAAACATAGTTGCGGTGCTGTATTATATTAATACACGGCTTATGTATTTTATATGAAATACTAACGATCGTGAAACTGATTTGAGTTAGAGACGTCGTTATGTTCCATAGGGGAACCACTTATAGTGGAAGTAGCATCAGATTGTGATTCTGAACACATTTGTGTTGGAACAGCTTGATAATGATGCTGCTGTATAAGTACACCTGTTGGCCCTACGATATTAGTTAAATTTAAACGATCATGTAGTTTCTTTTCTTTATTAGTAATTACCTTTGGGAAAAATATGTGTCCACCTTCGTCTGTTACTAGTTAATTTAATTGTAACGTGAGATGGATCAAAAGGATTAATAAGTGCCCTACTAGGCCTAATAGTTGTAGGTTGAGATATTGTATTTGTGGGGCTTCCAGCACTACCAACAACCGGCCTAAATGGCGGTGATATTTCTGAATCGGTTAAATCGCTTTTTACTGATATCCTCGATTCTACGTAACATATAACAATTTGTTAAATACGGTTATATTTCGATATCTTATTAACACTTATAATTTGTACAAGTAATCTCAATACATACCATTGACTTCTCCATTGGATTCACTACTAATTACATCATCTGTTCTAGAAGGTATCAAGATTGCTGCGCTTCTTGTTGCAGCTGGAGGTGAGTGAGATTCAGGTGGTGGGTGATGTATATCAGGATCTGACATTTTTCTTTTCAGAAGTTTCAGTATATGCGCGTTATTATGCGTTTCCATGCTGGCAACGCTTGTCTTTTTAGTTCTTGTCGTAACTCGTTGCAAACTACTTATAGAAAATTTTAAACTGAAATCTCTGGCGTTAAAGTCTCAGCATTTAACTTAATATTGAATTTACCTTGACGTATGGACTGAAGGTAATTGAAAGACTTGTGCGTCGTATGCATCATAGTCAAACAAAGTGTTGTGTAAACATTCCTTTGCATCTTCTTGTAAAAGCTTACTTTTACACTGCAATTTTCCAGTTTCTGCCGATTGTTTCGACACTCTCTGAGGAAGTTTTATACGAGGTATAAATGTTGAATAAGGAATCTTTTTATTTGTTGAATAAAAACTGAGATTAATCCAGTGCGGCATGCTATAGTCATCAGGCGCATTAACAGATGTATCCTTATTGTGGAACTAAAATTATATCACAAATATTAATATTTATAACATTACTACTAAGTGCTGTATAATATTTTCATAAGCATAAATACCTTTAATAAAGGTACTGCGTGTAATGGTTGTTCTCCGACACACACCAAATCACTACCAACTCCGTTATCAATAATTCTTTGTTTTGTAACATTCGTTAACTCTCTGTCGACCTCAAAGACACCTACGCCGGGTGTAATCACCACCGATAACTGACCAGTTCTATCAAAACTACGATCCAGATAATGTTTCTCAAACACTGTAAGCGAGCTAAATTAAGCGAAATACTTTGTGATAGATTAAACTGTATATATGTGCGTGTGTCTGTTTAAATATTACCATTTAAAGACATGTTCAGCACTTCTAAAAAGTTGCCCTGTGCAGCTGTTGAATTTACTGCTTTTGGTATAGAGACACCTGATTTTTGATGATATTCTAATACAATTTTTTGATAGTCTGTGAACAGTTTACGTAATTGTACCAACACGTTACTCCAATCTTCAAATCTTTCATTTTGAACTACCACCCTGTAGAAATCTTCATAAAATCTTCCCCTATAATCATGTTGTAAACATTCACGCATGTGATTTGGAAATTCTTCCAGACTGTTAGCATTATAAAATGTTCTTGAGAATAGTACAATCGTTACTTCATGATTACTGCCATTCTTTTTCCACTTTTGAAATAAATCAGCTAAAAACCCGTTAACAGCTTTTTCAAAATATAAGTCACCGTGAATGTCAAAATCCCACATTTCTGAACTCATTTGAATAAAAAGATACACCATACTGGTCGAAGAACGAAACACAACCTAAAAGATCAATTTTCAAGAGACAATTTTATACATAGTTTCTTTTTCCACTATAAACTTCAAATGCAAACCTTAGTATCATTAGTTATAACACCACATGCGACTCTGTCACCCTGTGACCACATTTCATATACTTGACATCTGATACTGCCTCCACAGAATTCAATCTTCTTGTTCATATATACACAAGTGTTGACCTAATAAATAAATTTATATAAAAGATAAGAGGGGCAAAATGTTTAGATACAAATTGAAAAATAAACAAAGTATCTATTCTACCAAGCTATTTTTCAGACGCCACATTTCGCTACGACCCAGATACTGGTCTTTGAAGGTAAGTTCAATGGAATCCAAAGCTACATCGTCTGGATTAACAACATTCATATATACGTCTGCAAATGTTCTTAATTGAAACATTGTGGCTACATTGTTTTCCACGCTAATTGTCTCCCTTCCTTGTAAATCTTCTTTAAAGGATGTGACTTGAAGGAGTAGACGGCTAAATTCAACCTCCGGGTGATAAATTTCAACAACATCTCCAGTTTTTATACTAGGGTGATCTTTTGGATTGATTATTAAATCTTCTTCACTAAAGGTCTTTTGATGAACTATCAACTTATACAGCTTCATTTTTAAGCCATTACTTCTTTCATCATAGATCTAACCATAATATGCCATAGAACAGTACAGTCCTACAATGCAATACGCTATGTAGAATACTTTTTTTGTATGTATAAATCTAATGTAAAAAATTACGTACATTAAGACGAACAAACAACGACTTACTTATCCATTTTCTACTCAGTATGAAACATTTCTGCGATATATTTAAAATAAGTATTGGATCCGAAACATAATATTTATATATATATTTATAATATATGTGTGTGTGTGTGTGTGTGTGTGTGTGTGTGTGTATTATCAATGACACGCTATTAAGATAATGTAAATTAATTATAATAAATATTTCACTAAGCTACTATGCTTTACGGAAATTTCAACATCCTTCCCTCGTCCAGCTTTATCCCCTACTGCTATCATATGAAGTTTATTCACATTGTCTTACTTCATTTAAATCCCAATGAATAAATAAACGTTGGCACTATACACAGGGGATTAAGAGTTAATATTAAACTCAACGACCATATTTTTAATGTGCTTCATTCTTTAGAATCTTGATAACACGTTTCGTTTTATACAAGGATGTCACTAGACATTAGTGTTTCTCATACGATCGATATGGTTTGGTTTATTTATCGGTCGAATATGTACACTTTAGGTTATACATGTTGATGTAAAAGTGAGATGACAAACGAATGACATCACATGTATAGTAAATGAATAAAATTATGTATTGTTTCATGAACAAAGAAACAGATTTGTGAGAAAAATAATTAAGCTTTATGGAACAAATAAAATGAGAAAGAAAGATTGTGGAGAACAAGCCCGTTGCACTTTACGGATAGATTAACCGTAGATAGATGAATTTAAATCATATATAAATCAAACAAATTCTTTAACAAATTATTGATATGAAAATATTTCAATGTCGCACAGACTTGCGTAGATAGTGTTTAAGACCTGCGATGAATTTTGTATACCATATTTCAGGTAACATAGTCATTTAAATATCTAGAAAATGAGTCTAATATACTAACACAAAGTAATAATTTAATGAAGATGTGATATATAAGTGGTTCAACTGTGATATAACAATTTAGAGGCTCGAAAAATTATGTAATAATTTCCTTGCAAAAGGAATTTCTAGATTTTAGATTATCATATAGTACCATTATCCTGACATAGATTTCATCAATCTTGTCCAATAACATATACTGTATATAAAACAGGTTTAATAAATGAAAATCATATCCAAGTTAAAGTAAAATTATATCTCGCAAAAAGTTAGCGGAATCTTGTCTTGTTTGAATCAAATTTTCTAAGATGTTGAAGCGATGGGAATGTAGTTACGCGGTTGCGTCAAAGTGTAGAGAATGTTGCGTCGCCATTACGCAGAGCTGCCATTAAATCGAAAAGTTCCTAAAAATGCGGCGTCTGCTAGATCGCTAAGAGTGTTTTGTTAGCAGAAAAAACGTAATTTAATCTAATCTGCTAGAAGATTTAGACTGCTGTTTTCACGAAATGGGTGTGTTAAGCTTACCCTTTGATGTTTATGCGATGGCAACCTGTTCCGGTTAAAATGATATGCATTTTATAAATATCAGTCATGTCATTGACGGTGCATAACCTATGTGTGATGTTTCTAACGTAAAGTATGTACCTAATTGTCGTCTAAAAATTGAAAATACATTTGATTAAATGATGAGAGATGCGTACCAAGGGCCTGCTATTGTTGCTTATCTGCATAGCAGGAAGCAGCATTATCTTCATTGCTTTCAGCAATCAACGACCTTCCATTCAAACTCTAGTTACAGAGACACACAAGCAATTACGAAACTTCCAAGTAAATATTACTATAATATTCTCTGTTGATTGATTGTTATTATAGAGTATAAATAATATAATGATTATATACTGTGTTAATTTTTCCATGTTTCGTAATCTTTCCAGGAAAATTTGAAAGACGTTGAGGAAAAGCGCTTGGTGACAGATTCCAAGTATCTTGCGATGCTTGGGCTGGATGGGCAAACAAGCACAACACCTTTTAGTCTTAAATCTCAAAATGTGACTGTTGTCTCTCTTATTAGGCCTGGAAACGAACAACACATTTACGGCTTTGTGAGAAATATCAGTCACTTTTTGCCAAATAACAGTATTGTCGTATATAGCGTCGGTTTGAACGACGATTCTCTGCAAAGTATTAGGACGGCTTGCAACTCTACGAAATGTAATGTGATTCATTTTGATATAAGTCTATTTCCGGCCCATGTTGAAGATGATAGGCTACATGTTTATAGGCCACTAGTTATTCAGGTAACTAAATATTTGTATAAAGTACGTATATATAAAGTAAGGTGAAGCAAAGAATTTTGCTACTCGGTTTCTTTTCGTATGTTGCAGACAGCTTTAAACACATTAGGAAATATACTGTATATGGATTCTAATATGCGTTTGAATTCTTCAGACATTTCAAAGTATCTTTCACCAAAATCTGGGATTTTAAGTTGGCCTACAAGGCATGCGATTAGCTCTTTAACGCACCCGAAGATGTATGAATATTTTCACGTTTCTGCAGAAAGTTTCTTCTTTCTTCCTTTAATAAGAGCATCGCACTTAGTTATTAGAAATGTTAAAGAAATTAGAGAGAAAGTAATGTTGCCATGGGTTCAGTGCGCACTGACGAGAGATTGTATTTGTCCTATCGGTATATATGCTGAGAACAATATTTTTTTCTACGTATTAAGATGTTGCGTTAAGACACGGCGGTGATTGTAGTACGTAAGTAATTCGAACTTATCATTGTAGGAGCTCAATCAGCAGGTTGCCGATTTAATAAGAAACCACAGTATCGGTATTCCGGTTGTCACGCGTATGACGCTTCTGCACTGAATATCGTACTCGGACTGCACTTTAATTTCGATGATACGTGTTACGTACATCAAGGGCGAGAAACGTACTTCAATAGGGTACAACCAGAGGAGATTACGGAAGAGTATGTTACGATCACACGACAGAATAACGCGACTGAGTCGAACTTGCGGAATATCATATCAATTGAACGCTAATTTCCCTGATATCACGATTCATATTGAAACATGAATCAATCGATAGATCGATTAAGCACAAGTTAATATAAGGATACATAGATAAGTTGAAGGATAAATAAAGAACTTTAGCGAACAACAAACTATACTGTATATGTCTGTAGTGATTACCTTTAAAAAATAATTCAGTCTGTGCACTTTGTTTGTAATTATCTGTGAATTATTTTTGAAAGTAAGTGAACATTGTAAATGAACATTAACTAATATGAAAAATGTTTGTTTCTCTAATATTTGTTTGAAATATTCATACCGTTGTCTTAATCAGGAGGGAACGAAATGAAATATGTACAGGATATGGTTAAGATCGACCGTGCATATCGTAATATATCGCGAAGCATCGAATGTGATCTGTTTTTCTTGTTGGTCGATCAGCAGAATAGCCTACGTCAGCAATCAGGTGAGTTATCGAATGTGAATGTAAAGTGGGATCGCGAGTCGCTTAACGGAGGGTGTATCCGATCGAAGGTGGCGCGCACCTCCATAAAGTTCGAAATCGGACCGCGGTGTCACGCGCGAACGTACCCGTGTACAAATTTCTCGGTAAATTTCAAGTTGAAGCGTAGTGCCGGTAATACGTCGCTAACAGGGATTCGTTGTTGTTTGTGTAAACGAAAAGCGCAACATCGCGTGAAAGATGGACGAATATGCGTACACGAGTTGTATCGGGACTGCGAAGGATTAGTCGAAAGACACGACCGGAAGCCAACGATATGTGACGAGTCGTTAAATTTCGATATACTCTTGTCTGTTATATAATAATCTTGATCGCGTATTGCCTGGCCAGAACTAAGGACGCTTGTTCGACGATGCTCGACAACGACGTTGACAGCTGTTATGATTGTAAGAGAGATGGTATTAACGAGATGCATAGCGTAAACGACGCTGCGGCCAGAAACGGTGTATGTCTGATCAGTTCTAGTCGTTGGAAAAATGTTGCGTCCGATGATAGTCAGAGAAGAATTGGAACCTCTGGGAGCAATGGAACGATTCGCTGTGGTACAATTCCTACAAGTTCTAGATCCGGTACGGAAGTTCGATTCATTAATCCGGCAATTTACGCGGAGACATTGAACGTCGAGGATGTAGAACACGAGGTGGAAATTCAAGCGAAGGTCGGTTATAGAGACGATGAACGTTTCGTGAGAAATTGCGGTGATTCCGCCGGAATCAGCGATATGATGTCCACACTGTCCATCAACAATGATCTGGCTGCTTCGTTTATGGATCACGCTGGTGACCAAGGTTCAGCCGAAGAAACGTATCGTTGTTATTCCTTAAATTCACCGACTACATGCTGCGCATCCTTACGATCCGGTATTGTACGTTCCAAATCTGTCACCTCGTGTAAGCATTCGAATCGAATCGAGAGACGTTGTAAAATTGCCGATAGAGCGGACAATAGCTACGGCGATCTTTGTTCTACTAGGGATATCGAGTGGAAAATGCAGAGGTATCTCGTGTAGTGTCGTAAACGTAGTTATCTTGTACGAAATGTTTTATTACTTATATCCGTATACTGTATATTTAATCGCGGTAGAAAAACGATTAAATTCAAGACCGACGAAATACCATTTCTCATCAAGTAGGTATACGTTTAATGGACAGCGAATCGTGCAAGTTTCTACCTCATCGATATCCGGTGTCAGAATAACGGGGAACAGGCGGAATGAATCGGATGTTGGCAAGAAGATCACTTACAGCGAGTGGATGCGAAGGAAGCAAGAAATAGCGCGACGGAAAAAGGAAGAGAAAGACGAGGCTGAACGGCAGAGGCAAATGGAGGAGGATAGGCTAGCTCGTGAAAAGGAAGAAAGAGAATGCCGCGAGAGGGAGAATTTCGTCAAATGGTCCGAAATGAAAAGGAAGGAAGAGGAGAGGAAGAAAGCTGTAGTAGAGAAGGAACTGGAATTGCAGAAGCAATTGAAAGAAGTGGAGGATAAAGCGGCTGTAGCGAAGACTATGTATCTTCGTCAATGGGCCCGTAAAAAGAAAGAAGAAGAGAGAGGTAAAGAAAGCATCGGGGTTTTCCTTCGTCTCGTTGATGATTTGTGCGTTTACGATGTTTGTGTAGCATGCCAGAAGAAAGAGGAAATGAAGCGAAAAAAGGACGAAGAAGAAAGGAAAAAGAGATTAGAGGAGAGCACGAAAGCCTACGAAAACTGGCGAAAGATGGCGAAGAACAAACCGAAACCTGCCACGCAAGGGCTTCTGCGTCAGTTGCTTCAGTTGCTTTTGTCTTATATATGTAAAGAAATGCCTTCAAATGGTAGAAATGTAATAATACGACATTTTCACCTATTGTCAGCTCATCAAAAAGCCAAGCCAGCGTACGTGAATCCTACGCCATGGCAGCGAATCGTCGACGATAGCGAGGACGTCGATCAGGATGCATCGAATGTCGGCAGAAAAACGCAAGGTCAGCCGAGGATGAGCAGTAAGAGAAGCGCTGTATCTCGTCAGTGATTAAATCGTCGATCGATTGTAACTCGTTGGAACTCGGGGAAGCTACGTGGTTTGCAGTTTGCAGTTTGAAGTTTGAAGAACGATCGCATAATTTCATTCTTACGACTCGAAGCGAGATAGAATAGAATTAGAAAGAAGCGACGGACGAAACCGAATTTTGGACAGCAGACTGTCCTGTGTGTGGTACAGACAGCAGTTGTTTTAGAAAAGACATATCGTACGATCAGAACGATTCTACACGCACCGACGTATAGTAGATATCCCGATAGATAACTTCATTTGCTAGCAGATATTTTTCGCTTTTTTACAACCTTCGACGTTCGTCCCCCTATGATCAATGGATATTAACATGTATCGCGACAAGTTAATCGCGAACAGCGTTTATCGGTCAATATTTAGATGCGTTAAGTCGATGTAATTGAAAGTTCGTAGATGGTAAGGAAGAGAAAGAGAAGGAGAAGGAAGAGAGGAGAAGTAGCGCGGAGGTAATTGAAAGAAACGTATAGGATGAGAACTGAATACTCTTGTTATTTGTATTATTAATACTAAATAATAGCGTACTGTATATTATATGACGTAGATTCGTTACATAATCGTAACTTTTACACGGGGTCAGGTGAGCGCTTTCTACTTGTTCGTTGCGCCAGTGGCGTATTTCGAGAAAAAGAATTTCAGAGACCAGTGAAAAACGACTATTCGAATACATATACAAGAGGACGTCGATGTATGTATGACGGATGTCATGCATCTTAGCCAAGTATTTAAAGGTGTAAGCGAACGATTACGCGACAGTACGCAGCATCGGTCAGCATCGTCCGATCGATCTACTTGACGAAACTCTCCTCTTCTTCTCGAAGTCTCTCTATATCGGATTTGTTCATGAAATAGTAGGAGGGTTGCCGTGATTTCTGGAAATTCAAGGCAACAATCATTTCCATTGAATCGTCGATCGTTCGTTAGAACGAGGATAGAGATATCTTACTAGATCTTTGACTATGCGTTTTGCACCCGCTTTTATAAGAACGTTGCTTAGTTCTTCGACAGATGGTAAACCCATTGCATAATGTAAGGCGGTTCTCTCCAACTAAAAATAGGGCGTTAAACGTATAAACGTATCGGATAATGAATCCTGATTTGGCATTTTTACTTTAAGAGTAAAATTAACCCTGTCCTTCTGTTTCGAAATTAACTCTTACATTGTCACCTATACGTAGAGTTTCTGGATACATTCTAGCAATGTAGCGAACCGTTTCTTCGTTTTCATGAAGCACAGCGATGTGGAGAGCGCATCTGCCCATCGAATTCTTCCCCATTGCCAATAACTTTCCTCCTCCGTTGTTCTTACCTAACAGTTCTTTTACTCTCGCTACGTTGCCTGTTCTGATTTCGTGGTGCACCTGTTCACGTTGCGTCTGTAAAAGTGTCTCCTTAGTGTGTGTGTGTGTTATTCTCGATCGTTACATCCTTGGAAAAAGCACTATATATAATAAGATTAACAAGATTATTCGTTTTGTTTTACCACGTAATTTGGAATGGATTGTAAAAATTGTACGGTTGCCTCTCTTCTTCGTTGTGCAGCGATCTCTACGATGTTTATTCCTTCGTCTTGCACGTCTAAAATATGGTCGTACCCTTCTAACAGTAGTTCTACTAATTTTTCAGTTTCACCTGAACAAACGTTACAACGAGCTTGATAAAAGTGTCGCGTGAAACGATTCCTATTCGAAATTTGTCCGCAATTGGAAGTACGTATTACCTCTTGCTGTCAAATAAGCTACGTATCGATCGATCTCGTCCATATTTTCTCTAATATTTGCCAATTCAGCCACGTCTCTGGCTGTTCTATACAATTCGTCTCTGAAACCAACGTTAACTTGGCTCTCTTGAAGCAAATGGAACAAGCCATCCTTTGGGTAAGATCGAATCGCGGCGAAGTGAATAACGCTTTGACCATGTTCATCCTGAAGAAACACGATTTTCCATAAAAATCCTTTTGTTAGTTTGAATCCCTTCTGAAATTCTACAGTTTAATAACGATCGACGCACCCTGTTTGGATTGCTAAAGGCTGACTCTGGCACGTCGGAATCCGGACTTTGTGGATAACCAGCATCCTCGTCCCCATTTTCATTTTCGATATTCTCTATGTTTTCTTCGGCACGATCAGGGATGATCAATACGTTCGGCTCCTAACATATCGTACAGCTCTCTATACTTGGTGTATGAAAATTATTCGTACGCGCATGTATCTAGAGTAGTATGTATTTACCTGTTGTTGCGCGCTGTTTTTCCTCTTATTGGCAAAGTTATATAAATACGTAGCCAGATATGTAACTGGATCGTTTGGACGGGTATTGGCAACTTCTGTCAAACCTCTGATCAATGGATCGCCGAGTGCTATAAAGATATATTAACTTGGAGATTATGTTATATTTCGATTGGATCGTCGAAATTTTCGTGTGTTCGTTCGTCTAACGTCAACTTACACGATGCTAAGTAGCGACCCTCTTCTTCTCGAAATATCGCTATATCAACCGGCTTGTCGTCTGAAAACCGAATAATACTTTTATTTTCATCAACTAGAAGATACAAAAGGCAAAAACATATTGCACACCTATTTCTTCGCTTTATAAAGCGTAATAAATTGTTATTCGAATGGAATCTCTGGCTTTTCTTTTACATCGATTTAATTAATTTACATCGATCGAGGCGCAATACGTTCCTAATGCTTTACTCGTTTTTTCTTATTTATCTTATCTATCTTGTTAGAAAATAAGAAAGAAGCAAATTTTTCACAAAATACGGCGGGTGCATTGTGGACATTGAGTGCACAGCTGTTGATTGCACTTTGGAAAACGATCCTCGTTGTACCGTATGCGGAAGCAGGTTTACACACGAGTAAGAGAATTTTACGATAGGGGTTACATCGATAGAAGCGATAGAAGCGATAGAAGCGATAGATGCGATAGATGCGATAGATGCGATAGATGCGATAGATGCGATAGATGCGATAGATGCGATAGAAGCGATAGAAACGAAAGAGGATTTTCGTTTACGTATAATCGTTCGCGTACAGTAGCCACTCGTAAAAACGTACGGTTCGTCGGTTCAAGTTGGAAAGACACGTGCTACGCCATTTCTGTTTCGTGTGAACATGGAACAGCTCGTGCATGACACATAAATCATCTTGCGATATTATCCAATTTATATAGAAACTCTGTGTAACCGGTTTTAGCCCGTTTTTAGGCACGTATACACACTTTACGTGTAGGTACAGAAGCATGGTGTCGTGCGACAACATGTCAAAGCGTCTTAACAATTGCCCATGTACCAATAACGTTCATTTTACTAACCTAACGAACAAAATCCAGCGTCCCTCCGAGCAGCTAATCTTTCATTTTCGTTTAATTAATTCGGTGCACGAGAAATAGAATAACGTTCGCACACGTCTTTCCAACGTCTCAACCCGTCTCTTTTCTTTCCTCTCCTCTCACTTTCGACTTTCCACTTTGCACTTCCGACTTTAGTTTGCTTATGGACGGTCGATCGGCGTATTGGCTCGATATACGGAATTGCCACAGAAGGATTCCACGTATAAGCGTATTATTCGGTTATCAAGAAAAAAGAGAAGAGAAAAAAGAAAAAGGAAGAAAGAAAAAGGAAAAAGGAAAAAGAAAAAAGGAAAAAAGAAAAAAGAAGAAAGAAAGAAAAAGGGAATGAAATTGATAGTATAGGAGCGTTGAATAACATGGACGACGAAAGACAGAGTTGGTCGTTGGTCGCTTTAGTAGCGTCCCCTCTCGACAACGATTAATTCTGGAAACGTTTAGCACTGTTCCGTTTGCGGAAAATTCCCGCGATCAATGTTGCAATCTTCAACGAATTGTTTATCGATAGTTCCTTCTCCAACGCCAGAATATTCAGGACAGCTCTGGAGAAATCTTGAAGGGTCTGCAGCTCGGTAATACTCAACGATTGCTGGTTACCGATTCGAACCATATCCCGTTTCGCTGTTTCTTGTATACTTAATCCACGAACTACACACAGGTGCTTCAAATGATCGAATTCCTTCGACAATTCCGGGAACCTGATTATCGCGTTAAACCTAAGAGTATTGCCAACGGCGTACGGTCGCGCGCCGAGGAAGCCCAGCTTCTTGTCTCTCTTGAATTTCATTCTTTCGTCGAGTATCGTCATCACCTTTGCCAGTCTTACGTAGCCACGACCGATCAAACCCGGTCTGTTCTCGCTGGTGCGACAAATAACCCTCAGGTGATCCTGAACGTTCACCCAAGCAGCCAGGTCACCGGCAGAGGCGACGTAAACTCCTCGGCCGTATGGCCAGTGCTTCCCATGAAGACGTTTGTCATCGTGAACTTCAAGATCGGTAATAGGCAATAGCAAACCGGCTGCTGCCAGTTGGGCCCTGATCGGACTCGGTTGATCTAGAATTTCGCTGAGGGTAAAGTAAGTTCCGGGCTCGTCCTCGCTGCTACCCTCCGCCATCATTGCCGAGATCTCTTGGCTCATCAATTCACTGGTGATCTCTCGTTCCACCTCTTCCAGCTGGTTCACCGTAAGCGTCAAGGGAAGCGTGTAATTTTCCAGATTTCTGCAACACTCTATTACAGCGGCTTGAACGTATTTGACCGGAGGATCGAGATCGTACGACTCGATCGCCGACACTGCCACTTCGTCCAACGTGTCGGCATTCTCTTCGCTGTCGTCGTTCTCGTTGTAAAAGAATCTCGGCGGAGGGTGGTCGGGAAGATCACCGCTGGCAGTCACGCAATGTATGTCCCTGATCAAAGGATCGAAAAAGTCTGCGAACACGATGTAACTTTCGTAGTCCGGCGCTACCACCGACACAGACTCGTGCTCGTCCATGTTGCTGACCACCGAATAAGCGCTGCTCGCCTTGCTGTTGTAAGCCGAGTTACCGTATTTTTTTAAAGCGGGCCAGATCACATCAAAGAGATTGTGGTCCATGCGTGTCACACGGTGCTTGATACGATCGAATACGGGCCGTTTCAGGCAACGGCCGATCAGTGTGCCGGAGTTCCCAGCAGATTTTGGCGTCGTACCGTGTCTTACGCCGATCAGAAGACGGAAACATCTCTCCAAGGTGGCCAGCGTCTCTGGTTCGGTTATGTCTCGACGCGCGGAATACGTGTCGCCTCCGGGAACTGTATTCCTCGAACGTGCACATCAGCGCGAGGACGTCCGATGGTGGAAGAAGTGGAAGAGGCGAAAACGTGAACAACCGTGGATAGATTAATCAATTATCATCAGTCAAGAATGATTATTTACGTTTTTTTGGTTGTTGAACGTTTCAGCAAATTCTACCACCTTATCCGATTTTAATCGATTCTTTCGATCAAACATTTTTCTAATTAATTTTTCGAATATTTTCTGGTTACGGGGCAAATAGGTATTTCGATTACTGTATAAAAAAAGATTATGTAAATTGCGACGACGATCTTGATAGACGATGGGAAAAGTAACGCGTGCGAAAAAAACAACGTGGCGATGACGATCGACAACTACATAAGTTGGTCCATGTTCGGCAACTGAAATAGTTTAGATGGTATTTCTATGTTTCGAGAGTAAAAACGTAAATGGCTGTAAACGATCGTAGCACGGAGTACAGTTCTTTAGCGAACGATGGTGCTCGTAAGTGCGTTGTTTGAATAAAATACCTTTGTCCACCAACATCTCGTCGGCGAGCTTCTCGTTAACTCCGAAATCGCGGAGAAGCGATTTATGGGAAAATTCCGATTGGTTCTGTTTGTAATAGTCCGCCTTTTGACCCAACTGCACCAACCATAAAATTAGCAATACGCACATCGATGAAGTTTTTTTTAATTAATTTATCCAACTCCACGTTCGCGTCCAACATTAATCTCGTTTCCTTTAATTAATCCTATGAAAGACGCTGGCTTATCGATACAATGTACTCACATTGTCTTGAACTAAAGGATTGGCACCCAAATGAAGTAGAAGGTTGTAGTAATGGCCGTTGTCCGCTATGGTGGCTGCATAGTGCAAAGGAGTTCGGCCATCGAGATCGATCGCATGCGCGGTTTCTGGAAACCTGCCTGCCAGATATCTAAAGGAAAGATAAAAGATGATCGTTTCACTTGCATGCTCTTGATTTCGTAAATCGTCCATTAAATTTCCATATTAATTTACCTGATAACGGTGGTGTTTCCAAATACAACAGCAACGTGAAGAGGTGTTGCACCGTGCGGCGATGATCCGTCTCTCGCAACGGCAAACTTGCGCCGATCTAAGGCGCTCTGCAGATCTCTCAGGTTTCCTTCTTGCGCTGCCATGTGTACAGCATGAATTTTCCCCTGAAACAAAGGATCGTTAAAAATCAGTAATCCCTTTCGACAGCTACGAATTAGTTGTTGAAAACATCTGGTTACCTAATTGATCTGGATAAGTTAACGACTATTCGATACGAGTGACTATAATAGCGCGCATGGTGCACAGGGGTTGGCGCAACATTCGCAAAACATTGAGCTGTGTTAAAATAATAATAAAAAGAGAAGCCGTAAAATTAAATCGTTTCGCTATCGCCGTTTAAGGAAAAAGTTTGCCTGTTCGCAGCCCGAGTTTCAAATTTTCAACGTGTTATACGTTTATACGATATACGTTTTTACATATACGTACGTATAATACTAGAAAGATAAGGGATAGATTGGTAAAAAGTCCGAGCGGCTTTAGAGCGGTTCTCTTTCGAGAAGGTGGAAGGAAGACGCAAAAGAATCCGAAACGTTTAATATCGATCGTTCGTTCTGCAAGCATCGAGTATCATCTACTACATAGATTTCCACATTATTTCCGCATTACCACATAGATAGAGCACCATAGGTATACGAAAGGTATGTATATGAAAGGTGTGAATCAATCGATCGAATCACGCGGATCGATACAACTCGATTATTTTACGTGAAACAGCGAATGGGCAAAAAGTCGCCAGTAACGAAAGACAGCTGCTAATAGCCCGATAAACGATTGCGTTCTTCCTTTATACTTGTGTCTTTTTAACATTTTGGCTTATCGCTATATTTTTTCAATGTTCCGCCAACATCTGTTTTATTCTCAAAATTGCTTTCGCGTCTTTAGCGTCTTTAGCGTCACTTGTGCCACTGTTATAACTATCGTTCCGCCGTGTAACTATCGACAAGACCAATTTGTCATAATTTACGTTTTCGACGAAACTCTCTTCGCAAAAAAAAAAAAGAAAAAAAGAGAGGAAAAAAAACTCTGTTTGCGTTGAGAGACGCGACACGAGGGAAAAAACGAGTGCTTTTGTACGCAATACCATGTAGGAAGGGACACGATCGATGAATGCCTGCAGCTCAGGATTGCCCGAATGTCGGCCGACCAGTCTTCTGCCTTCGCCACTTAACACTAACGCGGCCAATTGCTCCATGTTGCCGGTCTCCAGCAGCTTCTCGATTTCCGGGTCCGCCGTCATGCTGCCCTCGTTTACTTCTGCTTCCGGAAGCTCCTCGTGTTCGCCGACGATTACCTGCTAATCATTTCCAGGTGCAAAACCATGCGCACCAACGACTTGGTGCCGATCGATACGCGACAATATTAATCGTACCTCGCAATCTAGATGCGGTAAATCGATCGTTCTCCATTACGAGGTTTGCTCGTACGCTGTTTGCGCGAAACACGATCGACTATCGAATAAGTCGTTTCTTTGTCTATTCACAGGTGTGTTTAGTGTTGGCTCATTTTGGTAATTGGATGGTAGAGTAGGACGAATAGAACAGTATCTGTTCTGGGTGGGTTTTTCACTGATTAACTGCCAACGAGATAGCCGATTTAGCTTTAGGGATTGACGATTAGATATGGACACGATTAGCCGAGAATTATATTTTAAGGATAGTTTTCGACGAATTGAATGTTTAATATTTAGATATTCGTAAATGGAAATAGCGTTAACGCGTATATTGCAGATATGTTTCAGTTTCGTGAGAAACGGGGAAGTAACTATAAGTAATAAAAGTAAAAAAGAAAAGAAAAGAAAAGGAAAGAAAAGAAAAGAAAAGAAAAGGAAAGAAAAGAAAAGAAAAGAAAAGAAAAGAAAAGAAAAGAAAAGAAAAGAAAAGAAAAGAAATCAAGAGGATTTTCATACTGAGAATTTGTATTTGTTATTACTTGTTGTTTAAAGTAAAATGATGACTTGATCATATTTGCCATATCGTCATACTTTAATACGATTTCGAGAAACGCAACGATGAAACATCAAAATTATTGAAAAGAACGTGGCATGCGATGCGGTAGTTGCAGTATCTTTAGCATCTCGATTAAAGTTCATGAAAAACAAAATATACATTTCCATGCGTTTGTCTGGGTCTGTAGTGCGCAAAAGTCATAACAGAAGTTCCTTGCTTAATTATTTATTTATTGGCATATATTTGTGCGTGACAAAGAGAAAATATACTGTTATAATATCGATCATTCTTTACTTTCGATATACATGATAGCCTAATTACATCCTGTCACTTGCAACCGCAACCGTAAATCACTCGTTATACCTGTAAGCTATCTAACTATACACGAAAGAATAATCGAAACCTATCATAAGATATACCAACGTTTTCTGCCTTTCGACCGTATATTTGTATTTCTCTATTTCTACCGATACTAAGATCACGTTATAACATTGCTACTTATTTTATACTTGTTTATATCTCTCGCTCAACGATACAAGTCTTGTCATAAACCATAAGTTTATACTTTTGTGCTAGGGAATTCCTGAAAATTCGATTCGTTTAAGAGTTAGGATGACTGTACCTGGTCTTCGTCGTTCCCTGGATCATCAACACCAGAGTCGCCTGTACTCGGCTCGTTTCTTTCTTCTTCCTCCGCTTTGTTCCCCTTCTGCTGCTCGGTGGCCTCTTCCATTTTCGGGGCTCCCTCCGTGTCTGCAGGCTCTCCTTCCTCTTTCTCCTCTTCTTCCTCTTCCTCTTTCTCTTCTTCTTCTTCTTCTTCTTCTTCTTCTTTCCTCTCTTCCTCACCTTCTATTCCCTTTGGCTTCAGCTGTTCCGCAGCTTCGTTTTCCGCATTGGAATTTTCCTCAGTTTCCGGGACCGCTGTACCCGTCACCACGTCATCGTCCGACGACCTCTCTTCAGTGTCTTCGACATTTACTCCCTCGCGTTCTTCGTTGTTTTCTGTGGTCTCTGGTTCTTTGGATTCTTCTGCATGTTCCGCGTTCTCACGTCCTGCCTCCCCTTCCTCTGTATTTTCTGTATTTTCCGTATTTTCCGTATTTTCCGTATCTCCCGTATTTTCAGCAGGTTCTGCGCCTTCTCTATTAGCCGCATCCTCTGCATCTTCTTCTGCATCTTCTGCATTTTTAATGGTCTCTGTATCCTCTGTAACTTCATGATTTTCTGTGTCTTCCGCGTTTCCCTGTTGCTCCTTCTCGTGATCCTCCTCCTCGACATTTTTTATCTGTTTCATAAAATGATTAATTTATCTGATCCTTCGTGTCTCGAAGTAAAAACTCTAGGAGATTATTTTTCGATTTTTGTCGCTAATAAAAGGTATCGTGTTACGGAGAATCGTGGAATTCAGATTTTCACTTGAAAAAAAGTACGACGTCGTTTCGAAAGAATTGCCTCAATTCTAAAGTGTTTTAGAATTTTAGAATTTATTATAATCAGACTGCAGACATTTACGCAGATTCGTATTTCGTAAATACGATTAAACAAATGAAAGATGAAGCAATTGGAAGAAGCTAGGCGGAAGCTTGTTTCGGCCATTGGATAGCTATATCGAAACGAGTAGCATACTTTGGATATATCACGTGTTTTTTCGTGTTACGTGCATTCTGTGCATTTTGCCAGATATGCATAAAAATTAAATTTCCCATAAATGCATAAAAATTCGCAGTCTAATTATAATAAAAATATCGTTGTGAGCGATTACTTGTTCCATAGATCTACTCAAGCTTTTCGTTGTCGATTCCGCGCTACCAAATGCGCTATCGATATCCGCACTGCTGGCTTTTTTCATTCCTTTGGATATAGCTTGCTCCGCTTCTAGAATCCTCCAGTCCCAGTGTTTGGGATACGAAGATCCGGCAACTCGAGGTGCTTCCGGTATCACGGTTAACAGCGATTGGTCAATATCCGATGGCCGATTTTTGTAAAACGCCGGCGCCTTTTGTTTCTGATTAACAAATTTCAAGAGTACATTTAACTATATCTTATCTCGAGGGAATAGCGAAAGAAATATCATTTTCGCTAGTTTCTCTAATCTGTGAGTTTCATTTTCTACACCATCTGGAACAATCGTTTATTTATGAATTATTCCAAAGTTGATTCCAGGCACTCACGTGATCTAATTTGCTTTCATCGGCCCCATATTCCGTTATCAAATTATATAACGTTCCATCGTCCTTTGCTGCAGCCGCATAATGTAACGGCGTCTTGCCATCGTTATCCTGCGCCTCCACAACGAAAGGGTATTTTCCAAGAATTTCCCTCGCGATTTCCGTGTGACCCAAACCAGCGGCCTGTCGATTACCGAACTTTGCGATAAAGAAAGAGGAAAGAGAGTACAATTAGAAAGTGTATACCTTGTGCAAGGCGTTCAAGCCGTTGCCATCTTTGGCGCAAAGAACGATGGGTGACGAGGCCTCGACTGTGCCCCTGAGCCCCTCTAAATCGTTATTCACCGTAGCTGCGTGAATATCTTTCGTTGTACTCTATAAAACAATTTTTTACAATTATATTAATTACAGATATTACATCGCATCGCGTATTACGTGCGTAACGATCTTATTATACATGTTAAAGAATTTGAACGTTAATACGAACCATTATGAATGGTACGGCTTCTAAGAATCTTTTTACTCGCAGATTGTTGCTCGTCTCCATACGTAATTTGTTCCCATGGCCTTCCCACAGAACCCGTTGTAGTTTCCCTATATCTCGATTGTGGATCCATATTCTTATATTCGAAGGTTTGAAGTCCAGAACTAGATGCAGGGTTAGGAAAAATCTTGGGGGTAAGTGTATCATCGTATCATCTTATTTAATTAATTGATTAATTCCGCTTAATTTTAATTAATTTATATCTAACGCTTAATAAAATTAATTTACAATTATCCGCTTAATTTATATTAACATGGTTCGGTATGTCTCGCAAGTTTGAAATATTCGCAAGTTTGAAGCAACCGTGTGTATTAAATACTATAGGCGCTGGTGCCTGTATACGTGGCAATAAGCTTACGAAAAACGTACAGGATAACAATTATAATGACGCGACCTTTTCTCTCCAAGATACAACTGCTTCGTTAAGGATTTACAAGCGACAAGATTTCCAATTATACGTCGCGTGTCGAGGAAATGTGATAAATGTTTCAGATACTCGGGGGAATCCTCTTACCGGCAGATATCGATTTTCTGTCAGCAATGTTCGCTACATTTTTTCCCCTATGAAAACTTGAGAGAATTAAATTTCTCTTTGCGTTATTTTGAAAATATAGCGAGTTAACAGCAGGTCTTTACGGTTCTTAATAAATATCATTTAGACGAGTCCCTACAACGTTCCAATTAAACATGCATTGTTACGACACATTGTTACGTTCAGTATTATCAATGAATCATCGATTTTTACATAACTTTAACAAGACAGTGACGCAGAGGAAATTAAACGAGATATGTTGCGCATGCTTTCGACGAAGAATTACGTCGTACATTCGATAATCGTGTTTGTCTGTCTCTTGTGCCGTAAACACTTGATTAGCTGACGCAATAAATTGATAATCGTGATCTTTGTTAGGTGAAATCGCCGATTCTTCATGTAAGCCAGAACATACTATGTATGTATAATAAGGCGTGTATAATAAATGTATACAAATAACAAAATATGGATCGATTTGCAAGTTTGAAGTAAATGACTAAACATATGTACGTATATAGAACTTTTGAATGGAAAATGGAAAATGAAAAAAAAATGTGAGATACAGGTGTACTTGGATTTCATTAAAATTATAACAATATATTCGTCGAATGTCTCCTTCTTTCGAGAATAGCGTTTCACTTTGACGTAGATTGCATGTTCCAGCGGATTGATAAATTTTTGAAAAGCCAACCGAGTGCACGGAGTGAGTGTCACTCACTCGCGCGTTTCCATCTACCTGTACATATATTTTACGTATCCATTGCCTTCTCGGTAAATAGATCGATCGATGTTGACAGAGATGCCCATTGTACGTATTGCATGCTGACGCTAACGATAAGTTGTCGCGTGAAATGGGTAAGTAGTAGGCAAATACAACGATTCCAATTATATTTAGTCTGACGTTCGGTTTCGATGATTCACCGATGGCCAGTATTATTAGAGTATTGGCTGATTTTGAAAATCCAGCGTTTCATTACATTCGACTCGATTCATTACTCGAATCTGCGTTACTCGCGAAGCAAGTTCCAGCCCATTTGTAAATTTATTCCAATAAAATTGAACGTAATCGTTGTGATCATTGATTTACCGCGCCTATTCACCTTCCACTTTGTTCGGCTGGCTATTATTCACATTTTCTTCGAACAGTTTAGTACGCGGCTTCGTATATACACGGCTAGTGGAAGAACTGTTTAGTGTTTTTCAGGAAACAGACTCGTTTGCCGATTCTCAAAAGAAATATGTCATTTTCATCTTACTATATCTACAACTTTGATCCCACTCGTAAATATTGGTCGGAATATACTATAGCCGACTTATTCTTTCCGTTATCGAATAATCTCGTCGTGCAATCGGGAAGGGCTACAACAAGCTATCTTTACATCGTTATAACATGTTTATAGGATTTCCGCCGGTCGTAGTTTTCGAGGATTCTTAAATAATTCGTTGGTCAATCGACCAGAGCGTGTCATCCTATCGATCGAAGCGGTTTTCCTTGCCGTACAGACTTGACTTGAGTTCTATCGATTCTTCCGGGTCATTATCGAGAAGATTCCACAGACTATAGCGTATAAGCGAATGTGTAACCGTACGAACTGTATGTGGGGAACGAGCCAAGTGCACGATGCATGCCCTCGTCTATTCTTCCAGTTGTTCTTAATCGATTTAAACGTATAACGGGCCATTAATCATACGTTTGACAAAATTGAGTTTTATTTCTTCAGGACCTGAGAAATTTCCGTGTAACATATTTCGCCAATTAAATGATTGGCCAGGCTTCTGCACGTTACCGAGGTACGTCGTCTAACCATCGTGAAAGATGTAAAATCTAAAACAACTATAGATAATTGGAAATGACTCACGTTCCTTGCCAGAGTTGGTCTTGCGATGAGACATGTTCTCCGCTTCCGGTAGCTCGACCTCCGAACTATGTTCCAAATAGTACGAAGCGGGATTACCCTTTTTGTCGATAATGCTCGCGTCACAGTCGTTTTCTATGAGAACATCCCAAATTGCCTCGGGATCTTTGCAAGCAGCACAGTAATGCAACGCGGTTCTTCCTTCCTAAGAGTAAGAAATACAACGTTTTCTGAACGCAGTCTGAATTATTTACAAAATCATCAACTCATTTACCGTAAATTGAAAATATTCTCGAGTCCGAGTATATTTAAGCCTCGTATCGTTCGATAGAAGGTTCTCACGATTTCGCAAATTTCGAGAATTACCGGCGATCGATTGATCATCGCGAAAACATCGATCGGACCTATTGCACGGTTCTCATAAACATTCGCCGTTCTCAAAGTAACTCGAGCAAGCAAAAAGCGCGATGGCCGTTAGAGGATGAATATTTCAGGCGCATAAACAGCGAATAGATGTGTAAACGGCGAATATAAAGATGGAATGGAGATTAAGGGCAGGGAAAGTTTGAGAAGCTGACATTTGCCATGTTGTAGGCGCTGCGTGCGCCTGGACACCGAGTCCATGATGACTGCGGGGAAGAACAGGTGGTTTACGCTTTGTTATTAGTCGCGTCACGCGATGCGGAAAAGACGAGCGTCGCGTCGCGTCGCGTCGCGTCCCGTCGTTACGAAAAACGACTTTTCCATTATTATTCGCCGGTTGGGTATCTTGGAACAAGCATAAACAGGACTGACTAAATTTTTCGCTTTACGATTAGTCATCGGTAGCAAGGTAGAAAAGTTACGAATATTTGTAAGAATTTTCAAATCGTTGATCGCCACGGTGGCCATCGGTGACCACTAAATTTACTAAATTTATTTATATATACATTCCTACTAAATTTTTGCAAATTATTAAAATAACGCAAGCTCTGCGGATTAAAAAAATGTTTAAAAGGTAGTTTATTTGAATCGTATCGCGATACCCAGGGCGAAATATCTATATAAAATTCGCTATATAAAATATAAGTTTACGTGTTAAAAAACTGCAATTCTCAGTAGGCTATTCGAATTTAATTTTGAGAATCTGAGCGAAACTTCAGCCTCGAAAATTCTATTTCTTATACGGACGGTTGCACGATGCGATAAAGACACTTAAAAATGTTGGAAGTCTAGGAAAGTGAAAGTAAAATTACGCTATCATCGCTAAAATACGCTAGGACATGGGCGACCTAGTTCGATCCAACTTTAGATCAAAGTTTTACGCGAATCTTTGATTTATTCATTACTATTCATCTCTGACCTTTTATACACACGTATATTCGTAAGCAGCAGCTATTTCACTTTCGCGTCAAAATTAGTTTTTCTGCTGATCTAACCTGATCTAGATGGGTTGAGAAAAGATAAAAGGTACTTTCAAGTAAGTTTAAGTGGCAGACTATTGCAAGTTGGATCACGACCACGGATGTTCTGTACGAGATAGAGATGCGGTAAATTCACTCTTTAAATCGGCGGAAAACAACCTAAATAAATATAAAAAGAACGATACTAGAAAACTTGATACAAGGTAATTCTAGAAGAAAAGAAAAAGAAAAGATAGCAAAGAAGCAGATAGTTGAGAATAAAAAGATCGTATGATAAAGATTACTTTATCTTTCTGCTGAACAGCGATGGGAAAATTGTGCGCAAGCCACTCGACGATATCTTGATGATCGTGGTAGACTGCCTTGTGAAGCAAAGGAGTGCCAGCTGGATCTTTCGCAATGGCCAGCTTTTTTTTAGGTTCTTCCGATACGAGCTTTCGCGTTTCCGCCAGAGAACCACGTGAAACCGCGTCGTGCACGCAAGAGATTTTCGTCTGAAACATACAGATATTTATCATTTTCTCTTCGTGTAAAGCTCGCTACGAATAAATACTATGATAGCTTACCAAATAATTTGGGAGTCCTTTTAGGAAGACTCTGGTTCTCAGGTCTGGAGAATATTCACCCAACAGACGTGCCCCGCGTCCTTCTAGAACGACATGTTCTAGTTTCTCAAGTTCTCCTCGTAGCAGCCAAGATTTCAACGTTGTCGAGTTCATCTACACCACGAGAGTAAAACACGATCGATTATGATTCTAGCGATTTCAGCCAAAATTCGATTTCACGAAAGTTGCCATATCATTTTAGGTTATGGAGAGAAGCGTTGGAAAGAATATTTTTCGCGGAAAGTTGCAAGTTAATTCGCGCTAATACGAATATATCCTTGAAACACTCGCTATTGATTCTCCATTAAGCTTGTCCAATCGAAACGGTCTGCATCCTGCACTGTCCAAGCTCTGTATCGAATCGCATATTAATCGAATAAAAATAAATTCGTTTCACGACGTTGCTTGCAACTTTAAATAAACGAAGCAGTTGCGCGAAAAGGAACGACAAATTAGTTTCTCCGTAAATTCCAAACTCTTCTCCAAATTATCTTATTTGCAAAAGTAACACGTAAATAAATAACGTACTTTGTTTGTATCGTATTCTGTAACTTTGTGTATGACAACCGTGGATACCTAGGTCGTGAAATCTGAAGAGAGAATCAACTTGGAGGAAAGATGAAAAATGAAATAGGAAGATAATGGATAGAAATAAAAATAAAAATAGAAAAGAGGACGAAAACGATTGTGTTTTACTATAATTAATAAGATTAGTTGAGAGGAGCTTTTATCGAGACATCGCGATTTAGTTTTTCCTGGTAGGATAACTAGCGGTGAATCCCCTGGTTCGTTGGTCGCGTGTGAAGCCGAACGTAATATAGGAAAAATATAGGCAAACGCAAATACGGAGTGTGAAATAGTTTTGACGTTATCGCTGTGAATTGCGTGTTTTCATTTTCATTTGCTTCGCGAAGAAGATATTCGCATGGGAAGAAAAAGATGGACGAATTCTCTTATTCTCTTCTATTTAGTTGAACGGGACACGTGGACGACTGGTTTGTTTCAACGGTTTCGCCTACTTCTAGCAAATATGCTATCTCAATTTGAAATACACAGAAGCCAATTTGCGAAACAGTTGACAATGTTTACGACGATAAGACGCAGAGTCGATAAAAAAAAGTGAAGATAAGATGCGCGGCAAATTCAATTACAATTTTTTATATTATTGGTGTATATACAAGTATTGCTTGGTCATCCGATTACTGCTGTAGGAATATTTATCGAAACTGGCTGATACTATAATTATACGTAAATTGCATGCGTTTTATTGTACGACGATAAGGTAATTTATTAGTTTGCGGCCGGGAAATGTATTCTAGCGATCTGAAGATCAGAATAAAACTTATATACGTGGCATATACTTATACCTATACCTATGCCTATGCCTATGCCTATGCCTATGCCTATGCCTATGCCTATGCCTATGCCTATGCCTATATCTATGCCTATACCTATACAGGTAGAATGAAAGTCAACGTTAATTTTGCCAAAAATACTTACATTCTTTTACATAAAACCTTTTAAACCAATTATGCATACCGTTGCGCGTAAATCGTGCTTTCTAGCACAATAGATCGTTTGTTTAAAGAAAAATAAAAGAAAAACGAGAAGAAATATAAATAAATAAATACATGGTGCATAGATTGTGATAAAAACGCAAACGTAAGTGAACAAGCATGTGTATCGTGCATATATAAGCGATTTTATATAATGTTCTCGCCGATCGTTTATCGTTCATCGTTTAATCGTCCTTGATGAATTACCTGATTGACTTGGCGTCACGAGATTCTCGTCATATCCAAGTCATAGTTCGCGGCACGAACCAATGGAAATGAACGGCGGGAGATGAGTTGGAGAAGAGAACGTGTGCGATACGAGGAAGAGTCTCGCAGCGAATGAAGTCGATGCAGGGCGTCGCGACGCGCGCCACCTATGAACACGTTACCATAGGATTCGCCGGGTCATCGAGACCGGACATTCCAAGTATACGGAAAAGAATAACCAAGAAATGAGACACAATGTCGAATATAACAGCGTTTTGTAAAATTGTGGCGCTTCTTCGTATAGTGCTCGGATATAACCATATATCGTATACAGATAGGATTTCGATTTTAGAGAAACGAAGACGAAACGCGTATTTTCGATCGCCGTTTTTCGTTTCTCGGGCGTTTAATTTCTTAATTAAAAATTGATACCAATCTTTTGGAAGTCGCTGCACAATCTAAGCATAAAAGTAGAACGTAGGTATTTCCTTCAGCGAAGTAAGTGGAATTTTCACAGTATACGCGCAGCGAGATAATCGTTAAATTATTCAAGCCTAGGGGAATTACTTAATTTATTATTAGAGGCGCAACTTGGGAAACTTTAAACGGAGTTGCTTCAAGTTTTTAGGTAAAAGAGAGATTTTTGTCGCTTGAAATGTTTTTTTTTCTGTCATACTTGACCTTATTTTACCTATCGATGTTTGATATTCTCTGACACATTTCTCTTTTCTCATAGATTAGCAAATAATCACGTATGACGTAGCTGATGATTAATGAGATACGGTACGAGAGATACGAATCACAGTAGCAAGGACATCATTAGGGAACCTTGAGCGCCCGTCACCGTCGCTCCGACTAAAAAAAAGTTGCTCAAGGCCAACATGAAATTGTTCGGTGATTCCCCTCGAAACGAACCGCTTCATCATCCGAGTCATCAAAGACTCGTAAATTAGAAGATACTGTTAATCGTCTAAATTGTAAGAACTATCGCGCAACGTGGAATTCATCAGCGAAAGTATTTTGTGGTCGGGCGGAACGCAAATGATAGATATTATTTCTTCGTAATTAATTCTTCTCGTTCTTGTGGTAGTTGATTCTTAATTCTACCGGTCTACCCGTTCCAACCGTTCTTGCGACAACGGCTCGTTTTTCACCATGTAAACGAGTTCTTTCATATTTAATAACCTTCTTTGCATTTCCTTCGTAAATATTTATCGTACAGGTTTATCGAATCGTCTCGGTAAGAAAAATCCTTTGAACGACAAAAGTATTCCTTATTCATCGCTAACGTTCAATCGTGAAACAGACTCGAACTCAACGATTATCGATTTTTACGTTTTACGTTCAAGATAGTTTGACCGTTGATCGTTTCGTTCGTTCGCTAGTCGTTTACCTCATTTACTTATTTAGTTTGCACCTCGACCACCGGGATCGATACTCTGGAGCAACGACACATCGATCACGTAAGCATGTTGCGTGAATCTTGGGTCGGTCGTATGTATCATCGTTGCATCGAGGAGACACGCGGTCGTTAAGTAGCACAATCGTCGGGGAATATTCGCGTCAATTGTTTAATATCGAGGTTCCAAAGTACGGAAACGAAAACGAAAACGAAAACGAAAACGAAAACGAAAACGAAAACGAAAGCGAAAACAAAATGCATACAACCATCGAAGAAGATAACTTTATATGCAGTCATTCTGGCAAGTCCAAACTACGTTGTTTCTAAGCGTTTTAAGCGAGAACCACACGGAGGAAAGCACGACACGCTTATTATTGTTATATATTTTAATTATTATTATTTAATATGTTAATTGTCCAAAGATATAAGTTTTCCAAAACTTTGAAACTTTGAAAGTTTGACGTTAAAAACAAAACGTCTTGTGGAAAAATTGTATTCCACAGGTTCGACCTATTTTCACATGTAGAACAACTTCCTGCTAATTATTTGTTCTGTCTGGTTCGGAATCAGTCGTGTTCAAGCATAAGCTCGTTAATCGATAATGAAAAACTGGATTTTCTCGAAAAATGACGAAGCGTCACACGAAAAAAAAGCTACTTGAACAGCAATGATTAATCGAGGGTGATTTAAGAGCAAAATAAAATTGTGAAACAGGTGTGTGCAAATATCCCAATACGATAACAAACCATCTTTATGTGTTGCAAGTCATGCCATTCTCGTGAAAGAACTCTGCGATTTGTGGTTTTTTTTAGCGATCGTTTCCCATTTACATTTCGCTGCTGTAATAATCCGTACTCGTAATAAAATAAATTTTCACGATAAGGCACATACGAATGCTAAGGTGTCTGTTGGTCGACTGGAAACGCGCAGTGTCTTCCACGTGTCCCAGTCAAGCATGCTTTTCATTATTCAAGAAGAGTATAGCACTTCTACACATATACGCAGTATGTCGTGGCATTCCAAGGAAGAAAGTAATGAAATTTTCCGATCAGTGCGACCGATCAAGCCCGAATTATTCGTTTAAAGGAGAAATAATTTAAATAAGGATGGGAAAATCGGATTTGAAAATTTGTTTAGCATATGCGAATTCGGCTAATTAGGAACTGGCTGCGAGTAAACTGGCTGGTCGGCAGTAGATTATCTCACATATGCGCTCATGCGAGAAAAAGTGACAAACGTAGAACACAATTTTTCCTCAAGCCTCGAGTTTAAGCCTCAAGTTTCGAAAAAAGAAAAAGAAAAAAAAAGAGAAAGAAAAAAGAATGGAATTTACAAGGGAAACAAGACGAGACAAGACAAGACAAGACAAGACAAGACAAGACAAAACAAGAGAAACGGCGAGATTTGAGAATCTGTCGGGGTCTCGATTAAATTAAAATTTCTCCCTTTATATTCGGTATCTGTGCTTTATTGCTGATTCAGGATAGTCATTGAATCTTTTGTTATACGAACGAGCCTGGAATTCGATATCGAATTACGTATGTAGCGCAGGCAAACGAGATTGTTTCCCTGCGATTGTAAACGTTCTTAAACGTAAGGTTGTATAATCCTAATAATATTAATAATAATATTAATAATAAAATAATAATAATAATTGGTTAATATCATTTACAGCTGTACGCTATATAATGGAAACGCTATATAAGGTCGATCGACCTTTCTGTCTTTGATTCGTGGACAATTCATGGACAAATACCAGCGCGATTGGCACAGCTGCTGACACAATGTATTTTATGAATCGCAGGGACAAAGTTAGTCGGTATATCGACGTGTTGCGCGATCGATCATGTCGCGTGAAATCATTACTGACACGATGGACAAACAGGCGTTGATACTTTCCTTTTTTCTCTTTGTCTTTGCTTCGGCCACCTCTGCCAGCGGTAATTATGCCAGCAATAAATGTTTACATCTACATTTTTATTCGTGCTTTATATAGTTAATTTTGCACTGAAAATAGATACGCGTACAACGGAGCTCAGTTGCAGCGGTCGTGCCTATTACAACGTGACTCTGACCGCTTATTATCCCGTTTTTGATAGTGACAACGAGTTTGACTATTTGGATGCTAGAACGAAGAAACTGAGGAATCTACAGGTTTGTTCTCGATCAGAGCGTCCTCGATCTGTCGCCAATCTGTCGTCTTTATTTTTCTAATCAGTACGATCTTTGCTCTTTCGTTCTTTGTTATATCGTTATCGCAGAACATTGAATATACTGGAATATATACTGTGATAAAATAGTATCGCGCACTAGTAACTATGCCGTGATTAAGGTAAACAATGATATCGTTACTCGTTTCGTTATAGGATTATCTGGATGGTCGTGCAGAATTTGTGACAGTCTCCATGGACCTGGATTCTGGGATACCGTATGGCACAAAATTGTGCATTCCCGAATTAAACGAAAAATTCTTGCGGCCAATTCCGCTTCAGGTATAGTAGATTTAAAGACTTGGCAGCCTGTCCTACCTTATGACACGGTCGCGTCATATTTTTCAGGCTAGAGACAAAAGCCGTTACAACGACGTTAGCACGAATTCGCCCGATTTCTCTCACGTGGACATTTGCGTTAGAACAGAGCAAGATACATACGATAATTCAGTGAATGGTATCGTAACGCTTTACGTGAAATTGGTAGAAAAATGATTTCATGAACGATAGAACTGCGATGCGAACAACGTTTACTTCTCTTCGAAAACATGTACGATACAGCGTCTAAAATAAATCGATTATGCAACGATGCTTTCCGTTGAAGAATTATCAGATCGACGACCAGTGAGGCCACGTTTGTATCAGTTGATAGAGACTGTCGCCTGGACAGGAAGTTGACGTCGTTTGTCGATGACCAAGCAGCGTATAGTTTTCTTGTATTTTCCCAAGCGTTACACCGTACTCGATCAAATCCTTAACTGCCTTTATCGCAGCCACGCTTGGATTATGACCTGTGAATATTCCAATGATAATAAATCCCATAAAAACTGTAAGTCTACCATTTTCGATCGATTCTATTGAAAAAGACTTTAGAGGATTCGTTGGATTTTCTACGGTAGAAGTTGCGATAAACGATAAACGATAAACGATAAACGATAAACGATAAACGATAAACGATAAACGATAAACGATAAACGATAAACGATAAACGATAAACGATAAACGATAAACGATAGACGATAAACGTCGTGCTACTTACTAAGGCAACGACAAACAAACTTACCAACAAAATTGCCAATCATGCAAATTCCGATGCTCTTGGAATTGTAAGGCGTGGAATGTGCACCGTGTTTGCCCCATCCTCTTCCTTCGTAAATGTTTCCATCTTCGCCAACCAAAAAATTGTAACCTATGTCCGTCCAGCCTTTCTGGTTCATGTGATGGTTCTAAATGCGTTAATAAAGCAAAGAAAACCGTTATATCGATTGGAAAGGCAACCTCCGCTGGATCAACGGTCCAGGGCTTCGGAAATTTTAATCCGGCCCTGAACCTGAGAAACGAAATTTTGAGAATTGAATTTCAGTGTTGTCGACGCTAATGGTTCAATCACCTGAAAACTTCTCACTCTGGCTTGACAAATCGCTCGAGTCGTGCAACTGTCAGACGCTGAATGATGAATTATAACGAACGGAGCAGGCTCCTCCGCGAGATTCCTAAGGGTTGACTTTGGTGCGTTGGCTCCCCATTCGGATCTTGATATTATACTTGGACGTACTAAATATCGAGGAAAATTGAAAAATTCAATCGATATCGCAAAACGATGTAGTAAAACGGTAGGTAATACCGACCATTTCTCTTCAATGTTCTATTCAAATGGAAATAATCTATTTTAGGTTTGTCTTTTTTCTCTTCTTTTTATTAGTTTGATAGACATACGATAGACACGTTCGGTGAAAAATGGGTCGTGCATCGTGCGATAACGATTGAAATAACGATCGTTAGTGGCTTATTCACCAACAGTGTCATCGTATTGGCGTAAAAATAATTCGCCAACGTGTGATAATTAACATGTCCTCGAATCGTCAGCCACCGACTAAATAATGATAACGATAAGGCGACGATAAACGAACGTTCTTGCCATTACGGGGGTCGACATGCTATAAGCAATAAGCGCAATCTTCTTTCATATCGCTTACAAATCTTTTTTTTATAGAAACACGGATAAAAAAAGGTTCGGTGACTTACACGAACATCACTTTATGTAGAATAAATATCATACTCTACTTTTCTAAAGCAAGCCTAAGATAATTTAGCGGAATTTCGTTAGTAATAACGTTCGTTGGATTAGATAGCTGGATAGATTTATGGCGTTGGAAAACGATATGGCTGGTTGCTTGAGCTGAAATAAACATTTGTACAATCGAACCAACTAAGAAAATTGATTATAGATTTCGATTCTGAATCGAAATTCAGTGAAATAGGCAAATCTTCGAATAGGATTTTGCGATCGAAACAGCGTTATATAATTTGCTACGCTATATATCGAGACTTCATGCAGGTCTAACCAAAACTTATATTTACAATCCATATTTTGCAATTTCTACTTCTTTTCACTCGAGAAAATCGATCGAGAAAATCGATCGTAATAGAGAAAAGAAGCACGAGGATGCTACACAATTGTGAATATAAAATTTCCTCAAGTGGGAACGCTGAAACGATTCGAAGAACACGTCGAGATACTTGCACTATTAATCGGCACTAAGCGACCACACGTTGCTTCAATAGTATAATTTTCAACGATTTTCAAGGAACAGTTTATTACCAGGCGTCTTATGCACAGCACAAAACAACACTTGACAGTTGACGACTAGCAGGATCACCGCTATTAACTTTGTCATCTTCGTTCACAGAGATCTGCTAACATTGTGATAAATGCCGCAAATATATACGATGCAGATGGTTGGTCTAATTTGTTGATCTTTGACCGTGTCAGTAAGGGAGGAGGAAGAGGAGGAGGAGGAGGAGGAGGAGGAGGGGGGGAAGGATATTTCCCATTACGTGCTTGAACGTCTTCAATATACGTTTATCCATAGAGATCGATTTAACGTTTGTCTTATCAGTTTCGAAATAAAATACAATAAAAAAAAAGAAAAAAAAAAGAAAAAAGAGCGAAATGAAATAAAATAAAATAAATGGTAGAGTGGTATGGAATTGGGATCAAGTTCTCAGAGAATGTAAAGAAGTGTTGCTTATAGGTGTTGATTCGTTGGTTTGAAATTCAAATTCCTTGAAGGAACAGTTGGATCGCGATAAAGATACGGTCAATTTCTTTGATCCTTTTTATTCTCGTGACTAGATACGCGTGTTTTGCATTCATCCGGAACTCTTTATCTCGTAAGATATCATTTTCGATGTAAGATTTCCCACACAGTTTCGCATCATCTGTTAGTAGCTTTTGAAAAATTTCCATGGAAATTTCGTAACAAACGAAAATGTTTAGCGACCGCCGGATATAGCGTTAGGGCTCGACATCTCGATCTCGTTTAAATTGAACTTGGTTGAAAGCACGGATAATTACTTCCTGACGCGTAACTGGAATGTAAACGAGTTTCTAAAAAAAAACTCACTTTCTCGGCGGAACGATCTTCTTAAATCATTTTCCTGTTTATGCGTGTTTCACGAGTTATGTCGTGGGAGATTTCCAGGAAACGTGAAAGCGTATTGCTTAAATAGAAATAAATATGAAAAACAGTAAATCTGATCGAAGATCGATATGCTTTATTTCTTATGCCAATGTGAAAAATTACACGTCACAGTTGAGACCACAAGTATACAGTTGTACTATATTATAAAATAGCGGTCAACTCGACGAATCGATCTATAGAATCTATAGAATTTTTGCAATTATTTACTAATTTGTAATTAATTGTAATAATTATTTAGAGCGAAAGAGCGAAGAAGCGAGAAAGAAGACCAGGGTTGAACTTGTCCCTGATAAATAATATTTATTAGAAAATATTTATTATTATCTATTATTAGCGAGTTGCGCGTTTAACATATCGTTGTTATTATTTGTTGCGTTTTTCAGCAATATGCGGGAGAACAGAACGCTTGAGTTAGCTGAGTCAAATCAAAGCGAGAAATAAATCGCAGTTAGCCGTGCATCGAAAACATTTATATCGCATTATCGTTAATTACATCTTTCTTCCGTATTATCATGTAAATACTGTAAACTTCTTTAACGTAATGAAACACGCGATGAAACATGATTTTGCAGTCATTTATCATACGCGTCAAACGTAAACTACATATATTTCATTTTCAAGTGCATTAGCTTTCTTTCTTCTTGCTCGCGATATTTTCGCTCGTTCAACGATAATCAACGACAATGTTGTTCAATGTTTCGGTATAGGATGGTCAGTCCAGCGTGGAAATTTCTGAACGTACTTGTAAAATTCATTGCCTGGACAGAGAGTACTCCTGGCTTGTCGATGTCCCAGCACGTGATAATCTTCATTGATTTTGCCAAGGGATACTCCGTAACTGATCAACGCGTCCACCGCCTTCAAAGCTACTTCATTGGGAAGAATATCTGCAAAAATTATTATCGTTGCGTGCACTTAGATCTACGAACTTGCTTTTATCCAAATAGGTCTATGATTTCTACTTTTTGCTGCTTTTACTATTGACTCGATCTTTCGAATTTCCATATCCATGACGATATCCACGACGCGCTATTCGCGCACCTTAGCCTTTATATTGAAAATATACCTAATTAACATGGATCACTGTATAACGATTGCAAGTTATCAGTATGGTTTTTCAGAGTTTTCAATATGGTAGAATCCACTGAAACTATCGGTTTTGTCGTTTGTACGAAAAACAACGTATATCGAGAGACCGCGGATTTCTATGTCGATATATATTTTAACGAATGCAATGGAACAAGCGAAATCTAAGCAGGGATTGGCAGGTTTCGCATGAGAATGTAGCGACGAGTACACTATACTCTGCGTTAAATTTCGCATAGATGCATAGAAATCCGCGGTCTACGTATGTAGCAAGCGATTCTTAATATATAAAGTAAGCTTGCTTCTCTAGAATTGTCTCTAAGGATGTTGTACTTTTGTTCAAATCGCGTCACACTCACCGCTAAAATCACCGATAACGCATATTCCGATGCTCTGAGTGTTGTAACCAGGTGCATGCGCCCCGACGTAATCCCAGCCCCGACCCTCGTAAACGTTCCCATCCTCGCCGATAACGAAGTTGTAACCGATATCGAACCATTGTCTATCGTCCATATGAAAGTTTTGGTAACTCCTTACGATCGCAGAGCAGGTTTTCTGATCGTAACAGCGTTTAGCTGTGCCTCCGTGATGAATGACCACGTAAGGTGTCGGCGTCACTTCCAACGGCACTCGGTCAACCGGTGGCCTGGCTTGCCACTCCAGCCTGCTCACGATGTTTGGCACCGCTACGCAATTAACGTGCTTTTCAGTATTTGCATTTCTGTACCGAAGCTCGTTCGAAACATCGGCGATACAGCACCGCTGTACACGGCTGTACACGGCTGTTTACAGATTATCGGTAAAACCACTCGACCATGCAAAGTCGTTGCTATTCTCTCTCTTGTTAGCTAATTCCATGTCCATATGGGTATATTTTACGTTTTGCGGTGACAATCGATTTCAAGATTTCTTTCATTTAGGTTGGCGCGCGATCCCGCACGAAGTAAAACGCTTCGTAATACGGCAAACACGACGAAAAACAACAAAAAACAGAACATTGCGACAAAAAGGTAATTTGACCTATTAAGAATTGTTTATTTTGTCAAGCACTTGCACGTTTGAGTCGGTGATTTATCGAATAGAGGAAATCTTTCCTCTCGAAACTTTGTTTAATTCTTTTTGGAAAAAATAACTTGGAATAAACGAATGGAGAACGGCTGCTTACCGGTTTCGCTTTCGACATTAGTTTGACGAAATGGCAATGCGAGGGCATTTTCGATCGAAGCGAGCAACATGGAAACGTATACCGCAAATGCTAAAGAAATAGGCGACCCCATAATGCTCGATACCGCGTTAGCTCGTAGTTAAAAGTCGAACTAAATGGGAATGATGAAAGAGCGTCGGTTTTTAAACGAAAATTGTACGCGACTGGGAAGCCCCTCGGACGCGTATGTTGGGTCTTTTAATCCCTTCCTTTCTCTAGATAGTTGTATCGCGAAACAAGTCATTTCGAAACGAATTCGTTGGAGCCAATAAACGAAAAAGTACATCGATCCGTAATCTGTGTGATAGGTAGACAAATCTAAAAGATAAAGCAACGTGAAACGTTACTGCGATAAGATTGATTGCTTGATAATTGCATTTTTACTTACTATTGCCTGTATTTTCTATTATTACCTGTATATACAACTTTCAATCTGACGATTCGCTGAAATATTTGACCAGTTAATACGAATTTGTTTTCGGTGATGCAGCCATTCGCCAAATACAAAATTAGTATTTAGTGGAAAATACAGCGAACGCATAAATCGTTTCTCTGACCGGAGGATAGAATTCTCAATGCCAAAACTAATATCTAATTCTTAATCAAGTAATAATACAAGTACTGGTGTACGAGAACAACAACGTGTTTGCAAGTTTGGAACAGAAGCGACAAAAACGAATGTTCGATGAATTATATACGAGTTTGGAAAATGGCGTAACCTAAAAATAGGAATAATCGTATCGGAAAAATTTTAATTAACATATCCCTCGAAATTATAATGCATACGAGTGACGAGTTTTTTCTACGATTTTATATCAAGGGAAAATAAACAGTTTAATTAGAAAGAAAAAGAGTGTTCATCTAAAAGAGCGTGATGCAGATGTCGCCGCATTCGTCGCAAAATCGTTAAATTCGTCTGTTACTTTACCGATATATGATATATGTATCGATCACGATAAATTGTCCACTTTCATTCGTTTCCCTATCAACATCTTCTTTCAATCTTAATTGATTTATGATCTTCAAATCGAATATATCTTTTTTTCTTTTTTTTTACGCCAGGAGGGGAAAATGCATTACGCATACCCAGTGGCCCGTGCCACTGAGTTATGTGGAAAATCGGCGAGATGGTAGCGCCATACCCGATATACCATATATCTGTTCATATATTTCTCTTCACTCATGCGCTCTATCCTTATATACGGAAGATGATATATATAAATATATATATATATATAGCCACCTTTAGCTATGTAATGTACCGCGTAACCATAAAGAGTGCAACACCCTGATGAAAGAGAATATTTATTTACACGTATATACATAAATACCATAATATACGATAAATATACGTTTTAGGAGGAAATAACTTTCTTGGTACATACGTTCCAATTATCACAAATTTTTTGAATCCTTTGTAGAATGTTGTTGGGAAATATAAGAGATCGTGTATACACCGGTTGATCAACTATCGAGCATGTTCGTTGCTCGAGGAGATTTTTGACGTACGCTATTGCGACCATGTGGCAGTCGACGATATGGAACAACGCAACAATGTTTGACAGTCACAAGTGGAACCGCAGCGAAATAGGAAGAAGACGATCGTCGGTTCTCGGCGATATTCCATATTAAATATCCGAGAACGAGGATTCGCTTCCGGAACGTTGGACCGTAACTTTGGAGCAAGCTGTGTGGCCGAGTCTATCAATAAATGTTTGAGAATCGGTTTGAACAAATAAATAATTGCCGCTCTACGCAGAAATCCCGAGAAACGATTCAGTTTTTACGTTCTCTTCGACGTACCCTTCGATTATAATTACCAATATTGTATATAAATCTTACGCATGTACATTTTAAAGTATGAATCTTTATGTAGGATGATGAATGGCTGGTCGTCACTTGTCCTTTATCTCGAACGAGTAATCCAAAGTAAGTTATCTTGCTGCAATGGAAAATAGATGTTAATCGTTTTTAATCGCTAAATCAAATAACAAACTATACTGTACGTTGTACAGGATCAAAGTGGAAACGTAGGATGCATACCTGAAAGTAATCCTCGATTTCTTGAAGCGTGCGATTTTTCGTTTCCGGTAGAGCAACGTAAACGAATATTGCCTCCAAAATGGCGGAAATGCCAAAAATTGCAAAAATTCCAGTAATGCCTACCGTGTCGCTTACCTGTTTTAACGATGCAAACGTTATTTGCTACAATTTCTCGCGATATTTTGTTGCTGTTATTAAGAGTTTGTTACTTTTGGTTACTGAATGTTACGCGTATATACAAATGGAAATATTATGTTGCACAGGGGCCACTCCGTGTCGTGTCAATCATTTTTCGACTCGATGTCTAGGATTTTGTGAAAATTTCAAGAAAAATATATTTAAATTGAGTGCCTCTCTTTAAATCTCGCTTTATTAATTCGCCAACGCTCGAAAATCGTGGCTGAGTACGAACGACACCCCCCGACACCAGCCGGCTGTTGTTCTCCGATAAATTTCGAAAAATCAAGTGTCCTTTCTATTATAAACGGTATTGATAAAATTACACGAATGATTATAACTATAATCATTCTTTAGTCTCTCGTAAACATTTCAAAAGCCTTCGACTATCCTTGTTTGCTATATAAATAAATTATTAAGCGTTAAATCTTATATAATCGTGGACGTACCGCGGGGAAAGATTTTGTAACTATAAAGATGAATAAGTTGAAAAAGAAGAAATTGCAACCACCGCCAATTCCTCGAGCCCTTTGCGGAAGTAACTCGGCAACCATTAAACCTGGAAATGTCATCAATCCCATTGAGCTCACTGCCACGTAGGCCAACAGAAAAATACCAACAACGTAAACCTAAAATATACGAAACTGATATAACGGATCACATTGCTGCATAAATCATTTATTACTACATATTACGTTTATGATAAATAAATAAAAATGTACACTCACATCGATAGAAGATTCTTCCTGAATCAATAAATATGCTGCGAGGACTAGGGAAGCGAAAGCCGTCCCCACAGCAGAAAACATTCCTAGATATCTCCTATTTATTTTCAACAATAAAACACTGGCTATTGAACTAAACAAGACCCTGGTAACGGCCGTAATTACCGCTGCCAAATAGTTATTTATCCTGTCACCACCTGCGTATAACAAAATAAGTATACATAATCGGAATTATGTAATTAATACGATAGTAATTTTATGGTAGAGTATTTTTCGTGTTGGTCGTTCGTACCGTCGAACATTCGTCTTTGAGACGAGAAACTCTATCGATAGAAAATGAACTCTATAACGATGATAATAATGAAACTGTACGATGATCTTATTATATTCTATCGCTTATTCTATTATATTCTAGATATTCTGGAACAAAATTCGAATCGATAGCGTTACGAAAGCATTTAACAATTTGCTTTGCAGATTAAAAAGCACTTAAGAAGTGTTCGGTATTTTCTATAAATCATATAGCTGTATATTAAATGCATAACGATTCCCTTTACCGATATCTTCGACGAGATTTACTGCATAGAAAACGATGACAAATGTCCCACTTATTAACTGAAGAATATTAAAGATATTGATGATCGTTAGTGGTTTCAAAACACTAGGATCGAGGAGCGTAGAAACGACAGAAGAAATTTGTCCGAGCCGTGACGTCGTGGTCGTAGCCGTCCGTGCTAAATCTGTTTTCATTCGAGCTTCCAATATTCTCATTTCGGCATCAACCTTTCGCAAATATAAACGTGATTTGTAAAAGTCAACTTTTCATCGTAAATTCATCATCGGCTTACCGCAAGGGACGCGACACGTCACATTGGCGTGACATTGCGAAATGTAAAATAAAGTTTGTCGAGAAATAGGTAATTGCAAATGAGAAAAAATGACTAATCATTCAATTTTATATAAGTAATGAAATTTATTATTCGGGCGTTAATCGACTGTAAGAGCGAATAGTTATTGGATAGAACGACGAGGCTCTCGTTGTAGAAACCATTTCGCTGATAGGCTCAATTGCTGTGCATATCTAATAATAGAGGGCTTTTTAAATGTCATTTTCCCAAATGGCAAACCGACGATATACGAAATACTTTGCAAATACACTGATTATCACGTAAACATAAAACGTATTTCTTCGACTTTCGATAGACTTTCGATTGCGTGACTATTTTACTAAAATATCTACCTACCTACATATACATATTGTACTTACCTGTTGCACGTTACCTCCTCTCAACCACAGCAAGGCTTTCCTCGCCTTGTCAGGTTTCTTGCGTCTTACAAGCCAGGCAGGACTTTCCGGAATCAGGATTAACGCAATCAGTGCTGTTACGGGAAGAACGGCCCCGCAAAGAGCCACGATGTTCCACGTAAAACAAGCTCCTAACGCGTAAACGATGACAATACCGAGGCAATAAAAGGTGAGCGTACTTCCTGTCAGAAATCCACGAAGCGTCGAATCGGCCGTTTCACCCAGTAACACCTGTCACACACGATACCGAGATCAAATTTCGTCAAAAACGTCTCAAATTTCAAGATAGATAGGCTACTAATCCTAGAATTCTTAAATTAACAGAATACCAACGAACGAAAAGAACGAAAAAGAAGGAAAGAGAAGGGAAAAGAAGGAAAAAGAAGGGAAAAGAAGGGAAAAGAAGGGAAAAGAAGGGAAAAGAAGGAAAAAGAAGGAAAAAGAAGGAAAAAGAAGGAAAAAGAAGGAAAAAAAGGAAAAAGAAGGAAAAGAAGGAAAAAAGGTATAGATAGATTTGTACGGTAGATTGTACATTTATGTGACACGAATATGACAACTAATAGGTTATACATGTATGCATGTAATGTGGACAAAATATAAACAGAATGAAACATCAATGATAATAGAATAAAACTCGAAGGCTAATCTATAAATAAAAAGTCATTGCACGTATTAAAGTTAATTATTAATGTACGAAAAATAAAAACAACTTGTCCATCGACGAATTTGGCTAAAGAATGAACAGTTTGTTGGGCGATCGAAAAGATCGAAACGATTAATACTTCCTACCTGAGCTGGTACTCCCATTAGGCCGACACCAAAACCTAGTACAACTCTCCCTATCAGAAGGCAGGAAATGTTTTTAGCAAAACCTATGACGAACCATCCAACGAACAGCGGTACTGCTGCAAATTGTAAAGATCCACGCCTGCCAATCTTATCCAGCAATGGGCCGGACACCAAAGATCCGACAGGTGTTGCTAGACTATGAACCGAAGCTGAAACATAAATAACAAATATATGCTTGAACGCAAAAGAAAAATTACACTTTTGCTCGATTACTCTTCGATGTGGCGGACTTTAAGCCACAAAATAAGCGATTTAATCCTCCTCAGTCTTTGTACGCAAAAGGTCAACGATCCCAAAGAACACGACGCATCGCGGTCATCTCAGAGATTTTGACGCGCTTCATCTTCGACTATGGACGGCGCAAGTGGCGAGTTCCGTCAATCGAACGGAATCGCCGAAATAGTGGTGATGGTAATTTTCTGAAAAGTCAAAGTCTGTCGAAAAGACAAAGTAGGGCAATGCAAACGGGAGATTGCAAGGGAAAGAAACCTGCAGCGCTGCAGGAGACGTGTGGCAACGGTTCGTATTATTGGAGATTGCGATTCACCGTCTTGCTTCGTAGTATGTAAAGGTTCAAGATGTTACGAGATCCAGCGTTATCAAGTATTATCGAACGTAATTGAGAAATGTATTTTGAAACAGGTAGGTACCTATCCAGGATCCAAGTTGCCGATCAGCGTACATCGTACCATTTTCTTCAGCCAATTGCGGTAACAGAATTGCACTGTAACCAATTGGCATTCCTCCGCCGGTTAGTAGTAATAATACCGCGCCAGATACCAAGCACTAAAACACAAAAAAAAAGATGTTAAAAAATGAAAAACGACAAATGAAAAAAGATCAAATGACAAAAAGGAAAAAAAAAAAGAAAGAAAGAAATGAAAAACATCGAGGAAGTATACAAAAGTATACTTTCAAAATGTTTTGCCATAATACCTTTGGATCTATTTCCTAGTTCAATAGTTGCCAAATTCTCCAATTTCGAATTTTTCTAAATATTCTAAACTTGGAATAATCGGAGAATTGGATACTAACACATTTGAACAACGTTTTCCTATACACGTGCATGTATAACCGGCAGTGGTCGGCTCGATTTTCGGAGTTGTAGGCAACGATATCCCGTCGTAATCCCCTTATCGGCGCGTATTAATGTATAGAATACTCGCCTCGCGATACATACATACGCATAGGGAAAAGTTATTCACAATGTTGAACTTTATAAGATATTTGAAAATCATCGAAATTCGAGGTGGCTTCTTTTCTGTGAATACATATTCACCTAGACGAAACGAGTTTTCAAATAATCAAAAGTGATATTTGTTACTTGCTTTTTTACTTTCAAATGGACTCAAAGGTATCATGGAGATTTTCATTGTTTTATTGTTATCGTATTATCATCAACAGCATAATAATATCTATCAATAATAGTTTGTAGTCATTAGTTTTAGCTATTAGAGATAAGCATATGCCAAGGAGTGCAATACAATGAATGTAAGAAATGTAAACCGAAAGTTCGTCCAAAGCCGAAAGGCACGGACTAAAAATAAATAATAATAATAATAATAATAAAATAATAATAATATCTATCAATAATATTTGTCAATACTGTTACTTGATATACTATACTATACTATACTATATACTTAATATACTTGATAAATTATTACTATTATTATTTATTTACATTACTATCTCTTTAGTTAACTTCTATATTACACGCGCGCGCACACACACACACACACACGCACACACACACATGTATGTATATTATGGAGAACAGAAAATGACTTTGGCTTGGAACTTGGAAGGAAATAATGGTGGTCGATAAATAATTACTTAGTATGTAAAACGGAGCAAGTTTGTCAAGAATTTGCAATTAATTCAGCAACAAGAGAGAACAGTATATTTATATTATTCCTATCGTTTCAAGTTTCATCCGACCGTTGACTTTTCAAACTATTACAAGTAATTCCTTCTGCGCGTCGTACATTTTATTAATAATACATGTTTATTAATGCGCCTCACCTGTGCGAATATACCTTTGGAATTTGACGAGTAATATATTGTGTCACATTTTTCGTCCAAAGTGCTGTCTTTATCGTGAGTATTATTATTTTCAATGTCTTCGCAAACATTGCCAACCTGTATTATCTTTGCATCGTAATTGGCTGCATGGTATCCTAACATTGAACGGTGTTCTTCCCTAAAATAGCAGCATTTGACAAAGAAAGGAAGAAATCTTTTTAAATATACCATAATTTTTATTATATCGATGACATCGTCTTTCAGCCTTTCCTCTAAGTAGCACAATTTTACATTTAGAAAGTTACACGAGTTACAGCATAGCACGTACATGTATGTATACTTATAGTTAGACTACGTAATTCAGCTATCAGCTACACGCTTCACTTTTCTATAGACATAGACGATAACAAAGTTAGGCACATCTACATATTCGAGTTATCCGACTTATTATCGACATTCATTGAAAATAACGAATTTTGTTTCGTTTGTTTGTACTGTTTGTCTTAATAATTTACTATTTAGAAGAAAAACGCTGAAAACTAATGTGGATGGTAGAAAGAGAATGTCTTGGTTAGAAGATATCAACTGTAATGTACGATGGACGAGTTGTACGTTACGATGAAAAAAAGATGAATAGATAAAAAAGAGATAAAGATAAGTGCATGTAGGAATTGAAGCATACAAAAGCGTATACATGTATGTACCTGGTTGCGAAACTTGCAACATTGAATTACAGTTAGATGCGACAAAATATAGAAATATACGCGTACTTTTCAATATTTGATATATTACTCTGTATACTCAGTCTGTTGAAATACTTGGCTTGAATTTCCGTATAAGCATAAGAAACTTATTATTCTATAAACACAAGCATAAAGATACAAAGAGACAGAGACAGACACATAAAGATATACGTATACCATATACCTCTATGAACAGTATGGGCACAAGCGACAAGCTCAACGAATACAATGAAAATTTATTACATATTCGTTGTAACGTAAACTATGTTTCTACGATGATTATTGCTCGAAATGTATAATATAGCGATTTAACATACCCTTCTGGCGACGCCATACCGAAGCAGGTTTAAACAAATTCAAACTGTTTAATATCGATCTTTCACAATTCTCACAATCAGTCACTTCGCTAGTTAATAATTCGATCACGTGTGATTTAATAACTTTGCGCCTTGTTGCTTCTTATTTGCTTCTTATCGTAATTTTCCTCAGTCTCTGATATGTTTGACTTGGCATGAAATGATATTTCGTTAACGGAAATCTTTGATGTAAATGATGAAAACAGTGACTTTCAACTTAATAAGACACGTTTACTATGTAATGCATTACATGAAAGTAATGTTGTCGACGTAATCGTTGTGTTTTTGCTTCTACGTGTTCTATGTATTTTGTGCATATCGTAGGTGTTAGTTTCCAAGCTAATTGTCATTAAATATTTGGATAAAAGTCAGATGGAGTTTCAACGGGCCACTTCATTCAGCTTTTAGGTTCTTCATTTTAGATTCTCGATTCTAGATTCGTGATTCTACATTCTACACTTATTGAACTCGCGCCGGATGACACTTTGATCGATGACGTTCCCCGTATACATATATATGTATATATATTTGAACGTTTACTTCAAATTTTTGCATTTTAACGAAACATTTAAACTGCCTTACTTAGCAAGCTACCTAACTTAGAGTTTCCAGAGTTTCGTAAGATTTTGTTGTGGATTAAAATGTATCTGCTTCGTTGGTACAATAAGTTGCAAGCTTTTTAATCACCGTCACTGTGAAACGTGAAACCCAGCTTGACTCTAGTACTTTAATAATTCTATGACTTTCCTTTCATAATCGATTCGGATGCTGCTGATAAGCTTGTAGAATTGTTTCAACCTCTAAAAACTTCAGCGTATCGCTACAGTGTATTTCTACCTATAGTTGTGCATCCGTGCTTGTCTTCCGTCCATAAACGTTAAAGATTTCAAGCACAACTATTCATATAATCGATCATTATTTCGCTCAAGCGTTACCGGCCGCCTCGCGACCATCGCATTGCTTGGTTTAACCAAAGTCCAAACCAGATACATCGATATTCGTTTTTGGTTGAATTACAAGTTGCAACAGACATTTTTCACAACCTCGTTTTATGCTCGGCCGATCCTCACTTGCAAACCGAATAAGCGGAGCGGCAGACGGAAAACGCATACGCTGTCACATACGCGCAACTATAGGCAGAAATACACTGAATACATGTAGATGTATATTCACGCATCTGCGATACAAATACTAGGCGAGACCGATGGTTATACGTATAGAAAAAAAAAAATCATCGAAATCGACTCTGCTTAAGATCACGTAATCATAATTTATATGCGAAATATTAACTTTAATTCAACGCTGTTTCTGTTTTTGAAATTGCACGTCTTAATGAATTACAACTTTAACCTTAGAGATAATATTGAAACGTACATGGTAGTTATATAAGATTCACGGATTTGCCCAATGATAAATTTAATAATTAATCCAATAGATGACTACCAAGTGTGTTTGATCTGGATAATTATGGACTAGCGTGAAAGACCAGTCTTATCTGCAGCCTCTTGTTTTGGATATCCTTCTGCCGTAAGATTCTTTAAAAAAAAAAAAAAAAAAAAAAAAAAAAAAATATCTATGTATAATCGATATGTCTAACTGAATTATTTCTCAAGGAAAGATAGAATCACGATAAAGCAGGCAAACTGCAAAAATGCGAATAATGATCAAGCTGTAACGTAGTTTTACCGTTAAGAAATCAAATATTTCCGTCATAGAAAGGACCTCTGTCTCTTTTATCACTTTACGAACGTATGCGTATATAATAGGGACGACTCTATACATTCCTTGAACGTGCTATACCGATATATATACACTTATGAAGAAATGTTACGAAAGAATGATATATTTTGCTTGTGATTTGACAGAAAATAGATTTGTATTTTAAACGTTTACGTTTTAAAAATAACAATTATTATCACTTATTGTTAGAGGCAAAGTTTTCTTTTTCATTCTCACACACCCATCGCTGCAACTTTTAGTACTTTTACTTTCTCATCTTCATGGTAGTGTCGTATTATATACCGTATTATATATACGTATTATATACAACGTTTATTGTAATTGTAGAAATTTTCCAATTACTATGAGACGAGAAATGAAACGATAGTTTGACACCATCAAGAGAAGGAAATTCAACTGTTTCGAGAAATAATTAACAAATTCGATATCTCCACTGTGCGCACATACGTAGTAGAAAATACGATACGGAACGGAAAAGCGATGAACGATAAGTAAACGATTCGTTAGACACGCACCGGGTCTCGTTTGCCTTGGTCACGTTGGCTCAACTGAATGAAACATTCCACCATACGCGCTCTTATAAGCCACTTACTTCGATTAAATCCCTTTCTCGGCGTTCATTGTGGGCACACTAGACGGCGGAGCGACCATTATCTCTAAGTGGCTTACCTTCAGCAGGAAATATCCGGTCAGAAAAGATCAGTTTCAACTAAGATCAACGGAATGGCACGGCGATTCTACATGAAACGACGAGTCGAAAAAATAAAATAACCTTTTTCCATTCAGACTTTCGTACGGATCCTCTCTTTTCTGTATAGATACGCGTGTTGATAGCCAGCCAGCGATTGTTTTATCGTATTTTAGATGCTCTCGAATAGGAACCTAAGCAAACCTGATCGATCACGACAGAAACGGTCCGTCATTGAGATAAAGTATGATTTTATGCGGCCATCAAAAATGAACCATCAGATGCCGAGTTTATTCGTCTGATGTTCAATAACCTTGACCCGATATTCGGATAACTGACTGGCAAGGCTAACGACTCAACTTGACCGATTACATTAAGGCTACTTCGTGCTCGCGGTCAACCGTATAAACGATCTTTTCTTTTTTTTTTTTTTTCTTTGTCGTAATACAGGTAGTGAAAGTACACCGAGATACAATCAATTTTCTTGCATATTCGTTCGAGACATAATTGTATATAACATTAAATAAAAACCAAAATCGTTTGTACGATTAACAATTATCTCATAGATTCTATTAAGAATCCTTTAAGATTTCGAATTTGAAATCTTTCCTTTCCTTTCCTTTAGAGAAAAAGCTCCGTAAAACTCAAGTAATTTAATTTTCAACAATACGTCATTTGTATTTCTATCTATTCAGGGTAAGGTATTATTTAATGTTCTGGTTTGATTCAACAGAATCATAGAAGTGCGTGTACGTAGATTTTTCTGGTTCTGTATATTTCTTCTCTGGAAACCATCCGACAGATACCGTATACTGTTATTGAATATTGTTTAATAATTCAATAATATTGGTCGCTTTTTCTACCGTAAAAGTTATCGTAATTCATCAATTTGATAAAATTGTCGTCTGTCAATTTGGTAATCTGTCTTTCGTACACGTTTTGTACACGATAAAAAAGTAAGTGGAAAGTAAATCCGCATTCGCGGTCAGGACACGGTTCGCCTTCCGGACCTTCTACGATTTCAAAAACATGCACAGGTGCACACAGCCTGACTGTGTACACCTTATGTACGTATTTATGACTCAAGATTTCATCTAACATTTCCAATTTGTATAATATAAAACACATAGGTATAAAAAATATTAGGCTCTAGATGGTGAAAGGCGTTTATAAACATACCATCCGCGATTAATTGTCAGAATCTTTGATTTTATTCACCCTGATTTACTACGAACATAAAAAGTGAACTCGCTCAGTTTTCAAGATATTCGCGAAGATTGACGTTAAACGTCCATAAGTGAGAGAATTGGAGGAAGTAGGAAAATTGAAATATATGGACTACATTTTCAGTAGCAGCGGCAGAAATACCAGGGGCGTCTGAAACAGTTGATAGGGAAAGGAAACTTAGCTGTAAGCCAGATTTGGTGAATTGGGGAGGGACTATTCTCGGATGATTATATAAGAAGAATAAGTTTATTCGATAGTTTAGTAAAATGTGCGATATCTTATAGATCTTACGGAGAAAGCACCTAGAGAGGATTCTATGAAAGTATCTAAAGTGCGACGTTGGTATTGGATTGATACACGCCGGACCACACCTGCTATCACGAGAAATAAAAATAGAGATAGAGATTGAGAATATGCTGAGCTATGCAAGGGCCATTAAATTTGAAGTAAGAGCCGAAGAGGCTAGAGGAAGGACTCTAGCCAAGGAGACTGTAAAAGAAGGAAGAAAGGAATTGAGGAAGACAGATAGCGAGAAAGATAGGGAGAAATGTGTAGAAAGGTGTGGATATAGCAAGGAAGGAATACGATATTTGGCGAGAATGTGTGCTTAAGGAAAAGGGACGAGGAAGAGCAGCAACGAACAAGCAGCGGCAACAACAATTCGATAGAATAGCGGTAGGTATAAAGATTAAAGATCAGAGGCGTTACTAAGGTAGTCATTTAATAAGGGAAGTAAGGGAAACCAAAGACTAGTAGCTAGAGAGCGGCGTGCGGAAATTTGAAGGAAGAAGGATCTGGTATGATGCGAAACTCGCAGTACGTTTGTTACGTGAAGGTCGGACGGGATCGTTGGAGTAGTACGGTGAAACTAAAAGAAGGAATATATATGTAGGGTGTTTGGCTACAGGTGTCAGGAAATTTAAAGGGTGGTTCTCGAAGCCAAAATAACGCGATTGAAATTCGGCCAAAATATCCCTGAACGCGAGCAAACCTCCTTACACGAGCGAAAAAAAGGTGAGACTAAGGAGTGGGTGCACAGTAATCCCCAAACCGAATGACACACGGGGCGGCAGCTTAGTACGATACTTACTCGTACAAGTCGTAGAAAAGAAGGCCATGATATTTAGAGACGTAAACGGCTCCGCGCGACATTTTCCAAAAGAAATGGTAGATCGAACGTTAAACCTGGTTACCTTATATACTTTTCATATATATAAAGGTTCACCATTAAGAACATAATCTTATTCGTAATTGTTACTGAACATTGTCTTACATATGTTTTCTATTCCTCGATTTCATCAGTTCGGCTGTTTGACTTTACGTTAAATTCGTTTCAAGATCCAGCGTTGCGAGATTGTTTTTGCAATTTTTTCGATTAGCGTTGCGTTAATAAATTATCGCCTTCTTATACGTAGCGCTGGCGTTTGTGAAATGCCCAAATTTCTTCCATTGCGACTGTGGAAATCTGTTTCTCGATCACCTGATTCAGCCAAGACGATAAGCACAGAGATGATCGAGCACCAGCAGCTTTGTACGTGACCGCAATTCGACATCTCGATATTGGCGTTGCCTATATATCGAAACATGAGTGCACGGATTAGTATTTATTAGCGTTGCGTGAACAATTATAACACTCCACTGCGGTGTATACTTTCGCGAATCTTCACTTTTTTTTTTTTTCCTATTTCCTTTTTGTCAGTAGCAAATTTAAATAACGTTGCACGTGTGATAAAGCGCTCCCCGCGATTTATTTCGAGAAATTTATATCTTCTAGTTATGGACTTGATAAATCAGCGTTGCGAAACAGAGAGATCACGATTTGTAACCCACTCACTCACTCACGATTTGTTCGGCATTCTATCGAGTGCGTCGCCCTTCTGGCTATTGGATCTATTTCCTTTTCAGCATCCTTTTCAGCGTTTGTTAATGGAAATATCGTTGGACGATATATCTATCTGTTCGATGCTGATGAATATTTTTGATACTTGTTATCACTAGTGCTTAAAATTATTACAAATGATTTTATTTCGTAATTATATGCGTATTGCGTTTCAGGGAAAATGAGAGGCGACACATTAACATATCTGATCTACTTAATTAATTTAATATGATATAAATAACTTTCTAGCAGATGAAAAAAAGAAACAAAGTAGTGACAATGAAGTTAATAACATTTTTTAGAGCGGAGTATTGATTTATTGGAAATATTATAATGTTATAATATTTATTCGCATTTATTTTACTTCTGTTTTACAGTGTTTCCGATGACTTTATTTAAATAGATTTAGATCTCGTGGTTAACGAGAAACCAGAATTAAACTTCATCAATATCATTATCATGCATGATATTCATTCAATTTGTGCTTTTAACTTCACAGATAACAGATTTTATCGTTTCTTTTTTTACTTCTCGCTGTGAAATCTGATCTAATTTAACCATCTCTATGAAACAAGATTTAAATATCATACTTAAAATATTAAGATATGATTTATATATCCATTAAACAAATAAAAGCTCCCCAAACAAATTAACAAATTAATTTCGTAGTATTGTCATTATTATTACTTGTATCGTATTGTATCATCGGTAATATTATTTCATTTAACTAGTCTATATCTATAAACAATTCTTAAAATGATAATTAAATAATAAATACCTGTATGTTTTTATTTCTTCATGTACTCTTTTTAGTGGAAACTAAAAATTTTCTCAGCTTTATATGCTATAGTAACATTGATAGCATTGAATATTATTTTATTAACACAATTGTGAAGATTACGAAAGTATATTATATTCGATTTATTTTGCAGAAAATATAACAACTAGTTTCTCGTGTTAATAAAATATATTGTTTTTTAAGCATGAGGATTACGGAATTTCTCCCCTGCATATTTGGCAGCCGCACCCAATTCTTCTTCGATACGAAGAATCTGATTGTACTTTGCCAAACGTTCTGAACGACAAGGTGCACCCGTTTTGATCTGACCAGTCGATAGACCAACAACTAAATCAGCTATGAACGTATCTTCTGTTTCTCCAGAACGATGAGACACCATTGTACCCCATCCAGCGCTTTTAGCAAGTTTATGGGCATTAATTGATTCTGTGACAGTGCCTATTTGATTGACTTTTAATAACAAACAGTTGCAAGCCTTCTTCTCAATGGCCGTTTTAATTCTGTAATGTGTAATAGGTTTACGATGAAATTATTGTCTATGAACGTGAAAATAGCTTTCAACGAATGTAATTACTTTTTAAAATGTACAAATTATCAAATTTAATGCTACAAATAACTTTGTAGCATAAATAATTGATTCGATATTTTGAGTTATATCGAAATTTGATGAACTTGTAATTTCATAAGAAATCGGAAATAATTTAATTTGACGATTTTACCTTTCAGGATTTGTAACGGTAAGGTCATCACCGACAATTTGAATAGGAGTGGAGGATGTCATAGAAGTCCACGAGTTCCAGTCGTCTTGGTCAAATGGATCTTCAATCGATACAATCGGGAATTCCTTAACAAATTCTAAATATAAGTTCTTCAAAGCTTGTGGCTCCAAATATGTGTTTGGATCAGACTTTTCATTCTTAAAATCTAAATCGTATTTCCCATTTTTATGAAATTCAGATGCAGCAACATCCATACCAATCTTGATTTTGCCTTCGTATCCAGCAACCTACATTGTACGATAATTATGAATAATCATTTCAATAACATTTAACTTAATACCATAACAAATTATTTTCCTTTCAGAGAGAAAAATACTTACTTTAATGGCATCTATGATCAGATTTAAAGCTTCTTTGTTCTCTAAAATATTTGGAGCAAAGCCACCTTCATCGCCAACAGCAGTGGCATCAAGGCCAAACTTCTTTTTAATACCAGCCTTCAGATGGTGGTAAACTTCAGTACCCATTTTCATGGCTTCAGTGAAATTAGCAGCACCAGTAGGTAGAATCATAAACTCCTGCATTGCCAATTTGTTTCCAGCATGCGAGCCTCCATTAATAACATTAAAAGCTGGTACTGGCAAAATAATATTGGCATTTCCTGCCAATTCCGCGATATATCTGCAATTACACAACGATTTACAAAATTACCTATTACGATATGTCGAAGGTGAAAGCTGTGTATTATGTAGGCTAATAAAGAAAGATTTGTTTAAATAATTTTATTTATAAATTATGATATCAAATTTAAGTTAAAAATCACACTCACTTGTATAAAGGGATCCCTTTCTTAGCAGCTCCTGCTTTACAAACTGCCAAAGAAACGCCTAAAAGTGCATTGGCACCAAGTTTCGACTTATTTGGTGTACCATCGAGTTTCAATAGAAGGTTATCGATATCAGTTTGTTGCGTGACTTCCAAATTTGACTAGGTAACAAATATTTTCATATTGATTAGTTAATAAATTCAAATGTTTTTATTGTTCTATCATATGAACAATATATACAACACCTTCTAAATGTGTTTAAAAAATTGACAAATTTTGATAAATCTATGTAAAATTGAAAGAAGTTATGTATGCTACGTATTATGCTTAAACGTTGAACACTCAATACCTTCAACAATTCAGGTGTGATGATATTATTAATATTCTCTACAGCTTTGAAAACAGATTTCCCATGATACTTAGATTTATCATTATCTCGAAGTTCTAAAGCTTCATGAACACCGGTGGAAGCACCCGATGGTACTTCAGCCCTAAACAGCCCATTGTCTGATACAAGATCAACCTATAAATAAAATATATGAAAAAAATAATAAGAACAATTTATGTGTAATCTTAATTATTACGTAATGTATTATAATATAAAATGTTGCATATAATTGGAAATTAGGTATATATATTAAAATTATACAAATATTCAATATAAGATTACATAATGTAACTTGTCAATCTATGATTTATAATTTATCATTTTCACTTTCAGAACAAAATAAATCTTTGTTTTATATGCAGCAATGTTACATTTAAGATCAAATATAATCTTTAATTTGAGAATTAACATTTTTCTTGCAATCTTACCTCTACAGTAGGATTACCACGAGAGTCAAAAATTTGACGTGCCTTGATACTTTTGATTGGCATTTTCCTATTGTAATTAGTACTGTATTTACTGATTAGAAGCCTGAAACAAAAATATTTAACAATAACAAAATACTGATTCTAAATGTTGAAAAATCATTAAATACAGACCATTTAGCACGAGAAGGTTGTACAATCTAACTTTCATATTACATGTCAGTTACTAATAGTTTCAAGGATAAATAATCTTTCCTTAATATTAGCATCAAATTGTCTTTGAATTGAAGCATTTTAAATATTTTTCGACAAAATATGTGTGAAATTGAAATACCGGTAGGCAAGCTTGCCTTGGAAATAATATATAATGTTCGACCTTGACAAGGTCACTGGAAGAAGTTTAAAAATCTGAACAATCAAGTTAACAGTTGTTTGACTTCAAAAGTGCTACATTTTCCAAAATTAAGTATAACGTAGTCGAACTATCGCATATAATGACCTTACGATAAAACTTCGGCACTTAATGCACTCGGCACGTATCAAAACCATTTTTTTCTTTTTTTTTTTTTTTTTTTGTTTGTTCTATGAATTTAAGAAACAAAACACTATGGAAATAAAATCTCGATACTTCATACAGTGTCTAGAAATTCTTGAAGATACGATTTTTTACTCATGCTGTAAAACTGAAGAAAATCCGGCTCACCTACTGCAACGTATGACAATCCTCTTGGAGTGTTCGAAGTAGAATGATACTGTCCTACAGTTGACCTCAAATCACGAAGGTAGCTCTCCTATCGATTCTGATCCCGTCACGTATGAATTACGGAAGCGTTGAAACTAAAAGTTTCTCAACAACCTAGACTACTGAGAATATGATAAAATCTACGTAGATATTTATATAAGCAGGTGTAAGATGCACGGAAGCAGAATCTTAAAGGTTTAATTGAATATAATTTGTCATGGTAAAATAACGAAAATTACGTAATCTAAATGTATGGTTTTATCGTTCCGTTAATGATTCACTATCTTTGTATTGCATTGTTCATAAGCGCGCGAATTTGCAAGACTGCTAAAATAACTTAAAAATTGCAAGCTTTATATGCGCATATTTTTATTTATAACGCGCAGAATCTTTGTAATGTTGAAACTATTTAGTTTTAAGCGTTATTATTAAGTATAATATGCTATATGATATTGGAAATAAATTCACCGTTGTATGAAAAAACCAATAGTTTTACGTAGAAATATTATTTATTATGCTTTTAAAATAAATAGGATTTGTACAAGAATAGAATTTTATAGATAAACAAATTCATTTCAAGCTGAATGAATGGCTATAAAAGAAAAATATATTATATTTATTATTTCTTTAATATTCGTAACTTGTCGTAAGCTTTTGAAATACTTTTTAATACAATCATGCTTTTTTGCTGTGACGCTTTAATATACTTTAATCATACTATATGTGACGGTATATGATACTTTCATGCTACTTTTACCGTTCGAAATTTAGCGTAACCACTAAATACACTTTAAATCACACGTTAACGAGAATTTGCTCATATTTATATGTACACAATCTGTACCTAGGAAATTTAGCTTACCGTTTGGGACATATATAATAAGTTGATCACGTCTAGACATTACGATATATTAGTTTTTAGATTACTTAGAGTGTTTGCAGAGGTGAACATAAAAGGTGCCAGATTTTTTTACAAACATTACTTTTGTTGAAAGTTTATTCAAAAATATGAAATATGTATATTCAATTATTATGATACAGTTTGTACATGTATAATAATATATCTTTAAATAATAAATTTGCTTCGTAATTATAATTTAAATATTAATTAATCCTAAATTGAAAAATTTTACGCTATCAAATGCTAATGAACATGCTCGTAACTTTTGAGAAACATATTTTGCAGAATAAGCACATTTCATTGTGAACAAGCTGAATGAAATTACTTAAACAGATGTTTACATTTGGTATTAAATTATTTTTACAGCTAAATGTCATTCTATTCATAAACAAAATAATAATAATAATTATATTCACAAGAAATTAATATTTTATTAGTTTCTGAATTACGTTTTCAAAGGCATAGATATTTCTGTTATCAGATTCTTCCGTCAGTCCATTTACACCATTACTCTATCGGCTAAAGTAGTTCTACAGAGATCAAAGTGTTTTACAGAAGGCACTCTATATTTATGTTACAAATGTAAAGGAAGTGCCAGTATTCTAAAATGAAGGTAATGTTATCGCTCTAATATGTTTTATACACGCTATACCTATAAAAGGGCGACACATTAACATCATCAAGATTGTTATATGTTAAAAAATTGCGTCTATGTAACTGTATACTTAGTATGTATTATATTATTTCAGTTTTTCGACTGCTTAGACTTTTCTTTATCAATGCCCAATCTTCAAGGATGTCCGCGTCATTAAGCATGTAAACAATATAAGGTCCGGCAACTGAAACAGCTCTTCTTCTTTCAGTGTGGTTTCTGCGCCTTCTACCATTAGAATTTAACCACAGATCTGCATGAATATCAACATTATTCCTATCTTCTTCTAGTCTACGTATCTTTTCTTGTAAATCATTATGGATGCAATCCCAAATTAATTCTTTTTCACTTTCAAAATTCTGTAATGCAGCTTGTTCTTCCGCTAAGAATTTATTTTGGATATTTTGTAGTCTATATTGCTTTAGTATTCCAGCTACTTCTGTTTTTGTTTTCATATTTTCTTTTAATCGTTCCAACGGTACTAAATATTCTTCAGACTTTCCAACTCGAACTTCCCCCAATTTTGTATCTACTTGGGTAATTCTTTCACGGTAAAGCCTAAAGTTGTAAAAATTAAAACGTTCAATCGAAGATAACGAAATTCCTTCTATAAAGACTCGTACGTAAGAGAAAGTTTTATCATACAAAAAGATCTGCTTACTGTTCTTTGAGAAGCGTAAATTGTCTTTCCAAATCTACCAAGTTTTCCATGCATTCGTTACGTCGCCTTTCACATTCATCCTCATCCATCTCCGAAGAATCATCACTGTCGCTATGTTCTGCACTACTGTCACACGACGCGGAGCTTTGATTACTTTCATTGCTGTCGTGAGACATTTCTTCTCCTTCTGCCTCAGATTCATCTTTAACGCTTGGCATCTGTCAAAATGTTACTATCGCCTACAGGATTAAGCAGCAACAGGTTAGTAATATACTAGATGTACATAAAAATATCCGAGTTATATTTAATTTGGATGAAAATTATTTTGAAAATATTTAACTTTAAAATTTATATTATAGCAACATAACCATAAAAATGTACTGTATACGTATAAAATGTTATATAAATTTTTCTTTCACTACTTGTGAAATTAAATCAAGTATCGTACCATTAATGTCATTATGATTTTCGATAACTATACGTATACTTATTTATATTATATTAATGTGAATACATACTCGCTGTCAAATAATTATGTACTTTTCTTTTTAAAACGATGTCAGTAAATAGTGAATATTTTGAAGATAAAGTAGTATTTTTCACACTGTGCGAAATGAACTATTTGTATCTGACCATTGACTAGATAAAGGATAGATCTGACACTGAATGTTTTTAATACAGGCACCTTCCATGTGGATTTTGATACGAGCCAATTTTCGGACGAATTTCCCTAGGCCTCGGTACATGAGTGTCGAGGCATGGTATCCGCAGCTAATATGGCGACGAAGAAACGCATAGGATACTCTACAAGTGTTCGGTTTTACATGGTTATAATTTGTAGGCCTCCGGATTCTGTAATTTCAAACGTGCATATTTGGGTTGTGTATATATATATATATATATATATATATATGTATATATATATATATATATATATATATCGAAATACATACACAGGATAGCAAATAACCATTTTATCACATTCATATATCCAGGTAGATAGGAGTATGGTTCATGAAAATCTGCCTTTAATCTGTGCCTAAATAAATACTTGAATATTTAAATAAAATGTCAGTAGTGTTAATTAAGGGTGTTAATATATTCCTTATTAGGTGTATTTCACCGTTTAAAAATATTCTCAAGTCCCAAATATTTTATATTTTCATAACAGCGAAGATGTAAAATACCGATGCACATACGAAATACTATCTCGCAAAGAGTTACAATATGATTATAATCCAACTTTTACTTCCGGGTTTAGTTTTTCGCGCCGTTTTGCTCAGTGTTCCTTCTGACGTTTCTTGTGGGCGACGATCAAAGGGCTGAACGTTTTGCAAACGCGCATCAAAAGGAGAATTTTTTCAAATTTTCTTATACAAAATTGGTAAATGTTCTGAAAGTTCTATTAACATCATATCGAAGATAATCAGTGATCGAGTTGTTACAGTCGTAGTGGTAGTAGTATTACTAATTGAGAAAAAGTAGAATTTTTATTATTTTCCCCTTTATCGGTCTTTTTATTGTCAATTATTTTGTTATACAAGATACTAGAGAATGCCTTTGATTATTCTCGCAGTAACGAGAGTGATAAAAAGTGTTAAAGAAGGGAAAAAATGAAATAAGAAAAGGAAGAACGAAGAATCGACGATGGCAATTGTAAAGAAAGGTACGAATTGTTTAATACGTCTATACAGTGGTTTATTAAAATAACATTTATCGAAACAACATTTTGCTCCTGATCGTCGATATTAATATGTTTAACGCCAGTACGTTTAAATATGCTTAATAGTAACAGAAACGTTTTGGAGATCTTACTTTGTCATTAGTGTCATGTGTACTTGACTCACAATCAAAGACGTATGTATGCATGTATGTATGTATGCATGTATGTACGTATATATGTATGTATGCATGTATGCATGTATGTATATATGTGCAATAAGATGCGTATATCCGATATATGTATATACGTCGTGAAATTGATGCGAAAGAAGTACGAAATGAAAGGGAATGAAGAAAATATCTATAACTTATGTGTACATACATAATATACACATATATAACGAAAGCAGTTAGAAAAGAAAGTATATGTATATATATATATATATATATATATATGTATGTATGTGTACGTATTTTTTTTGTTTCTTCTAAATCTTTTCGTGCATAATATTCCATTCGTATAAGATAAGACATTTAAACCTGGATAGAACAAACAGACATATAATGCAATATTCGCAATGTGTAAAGTATACTAGGAATTAATGTATACGATATACGCACATATCTCTCGTGTGCTTTTCATGTTTCGTGAAAACTTTCGATTACGTAGGACTGTTTCTGCGCGAAACGAAGATACATACATACAGTCTGTTTCAGATTTTCTTCTCCCGTGTCAAGCTCTTTCGTTTCTATTCGCTCTTTTCGGTTAAATTTAAAATTTATCACACACGAGACGGTTACGGTAAGAATTCTTTTACTCCGTACATTCCTACGTGAAATCAAACGATCAATAACACATACAGGGGGGGGGGGGAAATTTCTGTTTCGAGAACATAATTTCGCAAGAATCGCAAGTCTTAAAAAATAAATATAAATCAAGAAAGATGTAGGCACTTGATCTTTTACATATAATTTTCACTTTCTTTCGTGATACGAAATCGTATTCAACGTATAAAAGTTCTACTTTTGTTGAGGGGGGTGAGGAAGAGGGAGGGTTGGTGGTGCTTGCTCGTTCCGGAAGGAGATGCGTGTCTTGGAGTCCGCGGAGGAAATGTTGAATTATCGTAAGTCGAGCAAATAGTTCCTTACCATACGCATCTAGTGTGCCGTACGTAGTTTGGTGTTGCAGCGGATCTTTTTGCTCGTCCGTTTCGTGTACCGATAATTTTCTGTAGATCTTCTAAATAATCATTTCGTGCAACGTTTGCCATAGCGGTACGGTGATTCTTTCAAACGATACTTGTTCTAAGACGGTTTTCAATTAAATACATGCGCGCGTAATCAACAGCGATCGGGTTACATTTACCGAAAATGTTAACGAGAGAATCGTGTGTCTGAAACCTATAACAAATGAACAAATGAGGTTGAGTTATCGAACCGCGAAGGACTGTTTTTCTTACTTTGTTGATCGATCTTTCTTTTCGTTATATATGCGATCGCGCTTACATCGTACGTACGATCGTGAATGAATTCATCGTTGGCAACTTTGTCAAGTCGGACAGTCTGAAAATCGGCATTCACCACCGATAAGATACGAGACTAAGGAAAGAAAAGTTTCCGCTGTATCAATACCGTATTACCGTAATACCGAAATGCCAATTACATATCGACGTAGTTGCGTTGTTGCGCGCAAGTGCAAACGAATTATTCCAAGTTGTCAAGTCGGAAGATCGTGTGTTATGCGAAAATTGCGTTACATCTTCGTTTTCTTCCCCCCGCCCTCCCCCCTAGTATCGAACACGTATTTTCTCTCTGAGGCTTACTCGTCGAGTACTTACTCGTTATTTCTGTTTCTCGCTCGTCAAGGAACAATTTTAGGATACCTTGGGGCGAGTCGTGGTCGCATTTTTAATAGATAAAGTAGGCCTCGTCTGACTTATTTTTTACGTACTATTACCTAATATGTTCTGAGTTTTGTCAAAGTTACTTTAATGTTTACGTACACTGCGTTAGAATGTTTCGGAAGACGAAGTATTCACTCATGGCGAATATTCACTCGAAGAAGAGAGAACGGAGGAAAAAATAGAAATATTATTTACATGTCGATAAATGTTGACCCAGTATTTTAATGCAAACGAATTATTACGTACGTACATGGGTAGTTTTTTTTTCTTTTTTTTTTTCTCTTTCTTTAAATGATGTTTATTAGCAGCCGGCAATCTATCGGCTGCAATTCGAAGTGAAACGCGACAGCTTTATTTGTTATTTACACGCGTAGCGGTGGTAGTAAAGAGTGGTAGTAAAGAGTGGTGGTAGTAAAGAGAGGTGTTAGTAGGTGACGGGTTAGTAGGTATACACGTGATTTTGGGAACGCGTATTTCCCAGACGTCATTCTGCGGACAGGTTTCTGTTTTGTGTACGTTGTGCACGTTCTGTAGTAACTGATAGACGATCGACTCGTAATTGTTAGAAAAACTGACGACGATTCGATATCCTCGACAACGAGTGACAGAAATAAATTGACCTCAGAGAGAAATTAGAGATAGATAAGTATATAGTGGTATGGAAGATATAGAAATAAAGCGGTTCCATGATTTAAGAACCACCTGGGAAATTGACATTTCGCGAAAGCATACGTCCCAATGTTCGCATACTTTTCGTACTTAATCGCGGATAAAAATCCTACATAGTTGTCTTTTGACGGTCAAAGGTTACACGCATCCATATACATATATATAGTATGTTTTTTTAATTACAAAAGTGATGTCACTAGGATGGAAACATGTTCCAGTATTATCTGCAAATAACGGAGCTGATCCGTATATATGGATATCCAATATCATGATGGAGGATTTACATAGGCGAGAGTTGGGTAGGGGAGACACTGATGTTTATTTTGCTTCTCAATCGATTATAGAATTTTCAAGGTATCGTTAATTCGCTACCAATGACGCTTGGCCGTTGAATTACTTCCTACGAGATAAATACAATTTGCACAACGAAGTAATCAAGAATTCGTAGAAAATAATTATTCGTATAGAAATGAATATATGCATACAATATAATATTACCGTTACATATGCACATATTATATTATATAGGTATATAAATCTGCAATCTCTGGATGTCGAGTTTTATTTGGAATTTTTTATTCATTGCTACTTACTTGTATTACAATTCTCTCGTTCTAACTTGTTCCTTCGATCGGCGCAATGGCTTTCTTTAAATTCGCATGGTTCGCTCTTGAGAGTTATCAAATTTTCGTTCCTACACGTTGTACGTGAATCGTAGAAAATTAACTATTGCTTCAGGAATAGAAATAATTAATCTGTTTCGTATTTCGTTATTAGAAAAAATAGTGTAATATTCATAGAGGCGAATGTAGAATAAGCGGTACGGTACGCTTCTATGTGTGTGTGTGTGTGTGTGTGTGTCTGTGTGTGTTTTAAATAGATATTTTTCATTGTTTCAGTATGATTAAATGTTACATTGCATTTTTAAACTTTTAACATTGTACATTAATGAATACAATTTTTTTTTTTTACACAAAAGCTACTAAGAATTTGTAATTTTGTAAAATGGTAATGCACGATAGGGGGATAAGTGCAACATTATTGCGGGATCGTATAATAGTACAATATTATTCTACCATGTAATACATATACGAGTTTTCGACGTACAGTAACCTGTATTTCGATTAATATCGAAAATAGATGCTCCAAACAACCGCAACTATACACACCGCACGTATTGTATCGTATGCCTCTTACTTACTCTTACTTACTTACTCTTTGTATACCGAGCTGCGAACGATACAAGTCTTAAGACGATCAACGCACGTTCTACGGTTGTTCACGAAAGTAATGGAACGTAAAAGTATATACGTGTACACGGAGCGAAACATTGTTTCGTACGGTCGAGAGATTTTACAGGTCACGATTCTTATTAACCCATCGATAGAGATAAGGCATTGATATAATTAAATAGATGGATCTGCAGATTTTCTTACGATCGTGGTTCGCGACACATTTTGAAAGAAAAAAAAAAAAAAAAAAAGAAAAGAAACAGACGTATGGTGTAACCGCGTGGAATAATCGGAGCAACAGTTGGGACGTTATTTTGAAAACTGCAATGACTAAAAATGCAAAAGTGCGTCATTTATTTGCCGACACTTTGGATCGCAAGCATGGCAATAGTCTTGGCGATAATTGTAATTACTATTTTCGATGATACGTCTAATCTGAAAAGGTTGGTCCATTCTAACGGCGACTTATCGGCATTTCCATACGCATCGATTCGATCGATCTTCCGCTGGTTCGTTTATCCGAACCAGCCGAATATGGTCCGATAGATCGGATTTTGGGAAAGCTAACCTCGTCGAGTTGCAATCGCAATTGCTTATCGATAATCTTGCACGCACACGTGTGCCATTGCATCTTGTTATGCTTATGAGCGGCCTAATGGGATTCTCTGCTTTCATAGAATACAGGTTATCGATTTCTTTGTTATCCGTTGTAGCGCTTTCCAATATTGTTGTCGCTTGTAACGAGGCGACTTTGAAACGCTCCGCGACACACGAATCAACGACAGCTGTGTATGGTTGTGGCAGATATAACGAAACACGATTCGCAATTCCCCATCGAACGTGTGTACGTGTATATATCTCGTATGTGAAATATATGGTACGTGCTACGCAAATACCAAAGCTTTTTCCATTTTACGATAATTCGTATTTCCAGGTCTCGAGATGATACGTTAATTTCTTTGCTTTCGCATATACACGTATGTAAGGGCAACGAAAGATTCGCAGAAAGTAATTGAAACCGGTTGAACTTGATATTCTTATCCGTGATTACCTTACCGCTTCAAATTATCTTTACCTTTCTCTTTTTATATCTACACATATGGTTGATTGTGAATCATGGATCGAAATAAATTAATAGAAAGATATATTTCTTCGTTGGACCGAAAGGAATTTCTCATGTCCCGTGTCGTATGATTTCTCTCATTATATGTATTCTGTCAGGTTGCGACTGTTTCGCATCACGAGCGATTGAAACGTGTCCTACGTGATTTATGCAATCCAAGGTTCTCGTAAATAAAAGCAACGATCGACTTGGATTGGTTCAAGGTAACCACTATTCTGGTAACGGTCATCGAGCGTCTATCGAGTGCCAGATGTGTATGTGAAATCGTTTCGGATGCGTTTCGGCTGGCTTTAATTATAAACCTTTTTTAACCGTTGTGAACCTTTTCGACGAATTTTTAGCAAAAACAAAGTACGATGGGAAGCTGTAAAGGGATAAATTTGTTTAAAGGAAAGAGAAACTATGAAAGAAGGAGAACGATGTAAAGATATAAAATATGAAAAATAGAGATGGTTAGGATGGATATATCGCCCGTGTACAACCATCGTTTTATATCATTTTCAATAGAAATGTTAAAACCAACTCTTATCGTAATACCTTGAGCGTTCGTCATTCAGATTATCGCGTTTTTTGTTAATATCGCGTTACTTTGTCATTTCTTAAAAGCTTATTTCTTGCCGAAATTGAATTCTTCGCTTTTAACATCGTCAACTTATTTACGTATCACGTATACTCTCATTCTGCTAAACTTCTAATTATCTTTTCACCTGTTTCTTAGAGTTTCTTAAAGCGCGTAACTTCATCCTGTGATTCGATAGGAAAAAGTATCTTTGCCTTCTCCCTGACTAATACGTGCATCAACGAGCAAAGAACGTTGTTCGAGGGTTTCTCGTTTTTCTAGAAATTATAATTTCGTTACTCTGCATCTAATATAAAACCAAAAAATATGTTTTATACTCACACAAGATATAAAATATGTATATAATGTACGATGTAAAATATAGAATACAGATATATGATATTAGAGAGATATATATTTTAATTTATTTAAAATCTAAAGTTAGGTGATAATAAGATTCTTAAGGATAAGGATATTGTCTTGTATTTATATTATCGAGTGATTCATCGATTATTCAGATTGTTCGCACAAAAACTGAACGGAAACTGAACGGATCAAACTAAATCGACGATTGTCCATTTCTGGTTGCGTTACTTTTCTTTTTTTTTTTTCTCTCTCTTTTTCTTTCAACTTGTACAAGTTGGACAGAGCTAAGTTTCAGATTTCTGTACTCGGGTGTTCTCGCGAATAAATATTTCGCAGAAACTTTTGAACGTGAACAACTGCTAATCGTAATTGCTGGCAGTCAATTCGGTTTGAAACGATCCTTGATACGCGTGTACCGTATATACATGGCTGAAATTCCATAATCGATAGCGCGGCGAAGCGAGGGACCGTCGAATAATAAGGTAACGCTATTTTTGTAGAATCTTTGCTCCCTTTTACAACCTCCCGAACCATTTCATCCCGAAACTTTCGTATCATGTTCAAACAACATGTACGCGTTACATTGTGAATACGTATATAATGATATACGCATATAATAATACAAGTATACGTACGTGTATATGAATCATCGCGAGAGGAGACTGTGGGATCGCGTTCGACCGATACGAATAATTAAACGGAGAAAAGTTTTCTTCCGCCAGGTTGCAAGTTTGCAGAAACGTTAAACGAGAACGAGTTATCTGTTTTCTTTGGCCGTCAAGAGAGTGAACGAGATACGATAATCATAGCGATTTCTTACGAATTATGCATTTTCCATGTCCGAGACCTGCTCGAAGGAAAAAGATTTCAAACGTAACTACAAGCCATACGGCATCCATCCGTTTGTGCCTCTGTAAAGAAAAAGTTACGCAAACATTTATCTCTGTCTCGCTTCCATCGAATACGTTCGATCGTACCGATCGCGCATCGCGGATCAGAGAATCCGCAGAAACATACATACGTTTTTTTATACATACTTTGGAACAAACGAACGATCGCGCCATCGGCTGATTTATTCGTTCTCATCGATGGTATCGATCTCATTGTTTTCGAACCTCGGTTTCTTCTCGAAAACTACGACTGCCGATAGAAAAAGCGATCAGCGAATCGGCAAATCATTTTTGTTCCTTACAAACGAAAAGGCTAAGACGACTAGGATTTAGCAGTGCCGCTTTGCGCTTTGTCGTTCTGAGCTTTGTCGAAACCGTCGATTAACGTTTCGATGATGAATTTGATCGTCACTTTGTAGGTGCTCTCCACGTTCTCCGAGTATCGATCTTCTAAAGTTCGCTTCACGGCTTCTAAGAATGGTTGCTCGATTTTCTGAAAATAAAATTCATTGAGAGAGGAGTAGGAGTAGGGCGGGGAGAGAGAGAGAGAGAGAGAGAGAGAGAGAGAGAGAGAGAGAGAGAGAGACGTCAAGTGAGTCAAAGTTGAAATAAAATTCCTAACATTTACGAATATTTTTAGCTAATTAATCGTTTGTCTCCCGTTTCATTTCGTATATACGTTCCTATAATTGTTAACGAATGTGTTGTCCGTTTAACGCCATCGATCGAGTCGATATCTGCAAAAGTTTTGCAAACCATGATAACATTACCAAAAACATGGTGCAAAGTATTACATACAAGTTTCAACGTAGCAATTTTGTGATATGTTTACTTATTTAAGATATATCGTACGATGAAGATTATATTACGCTGTAGTAGGTGGAAGGCTCGCGATTCGATCGGTGTTCGATCGAAGCAGCCTAACGAGGAAGCGAACGGTCGGCTTGGAATCGCTAACAGAGTCGGGAGAAGAATTTTCAGGAGAAGAAGAAAAAAGTAAAAGAAAAGGAAAGCAAATTTGTAGTGTCCCGTCTGTTATACGGTACGTGTAACGTCGCTATGGCGCATCACACACGGTACACGTATTACTGTACGAAACAATTGGTCGGTGAAACAAAGGTATCTCGTATTTTCAGCAGCGACGATAGAACGTAAAGAATGTACCGAGGGGACATTCGAGACGCGAGAAAATCGGAAATCAAAGATCTTTTATTCGACTATCGTTGACCGTAGTGTAGCAAATGAACGTTGAACAAAATCTCGATGCCTACACCCGAGACGTTTTATTCGATGTTTGATCGCGTCGCTTTATCACTTTCTAGTACTAGAATTTTGGAAAAATGTTCATACATTAACGTGAAATAGTAACGTGATAACGCGATAACGACGATAGCATTCGTTGGTGACGATAATATTAAGTATATAACAAGTTGCGAGCAATTTACTTTTTACGAGCTTACCCAAAAGTACTGTGGATTAAAGTCAGGAATCTTTGTATGCGTGGCTCCGACTTGATGAAGACAGGCGAGGAAATCGTCCATATTGTCGAGTCCTCTGATACCTTCGTCCAGAGCAGCCATTACTTTTTCCGCGTGTTTGCCCAATTCTACCATATCGAAGCGCTCCTCTTTCGATTTCAAGTCGAGAAAACGCGAAAACATTTGCACCAATTCCTCGTTTTCTTCGAACAACCTGCGAATAAACGAGAGAGCAAACTCATAAAAAGTCGAAATTTGGTATTCTAACTTTCTCTGTCGTCAGTTCGCGTAGTTGTTTTGCAATTAAAATTGGCAGAATACACGCGCGAATCTATGCGACCGAGGTGGATATGTCGTTACCGCAATTCTTTACTGATAATAAAATAATATATTTTTAAAGACGCGAAGAGAAGAGCACGTGTTTAGGATAAAATTTCGAAACTATGACACGTAATTGTACGAGATGAAGATCGAGATAGGAGGAAAGATTAGTTTGCTGCATTAATCGCTGGCATTAATGTTTAGCCATGTGTAGCGTTATTTATCGAAAGATACCTTATAAGCTGCTACTTTCTATGAAAAGTGTCCAAAGTTGAGGGTAAATTCTATTAAATAAAAATTATACCGTCATTTTGTGTACGACTTTATTCTATACTCGAATAAAATCGTGTTTCAACGTTTTTACCTATGACAAGGAAAAGTACTTTGTTTTTCTTGAATTCTGTAGGCGTCGTAAATCTTGTACTTGGCCTTTAGGGGATAGAAGCTTTTACGATATATCCTGTGTACTTTCTCCGAAAGTAAAACTCGCGAAACTTGGTCCGTGACACGGTCGGCGCGACACTGTTGTTCCATAAGACTTTATCTTTGTTTCCTTCCTTTACTCGCTTGGCTTTATAGCGATCGTTTCCTCGTTTTCGGTGTCAGATGTTGTTTTTAATTTTGATTATCGTTCATTTATTCATTTATTCATTTATTTATTCATTTAGTCGTGCCTCTCGGCTTTGCACGACTTTCGGCTATCCATCGCGTTAAACTTCTCGTTCGATCGCTTCTTCTACGGCTATTTTATTTCGTATACGCGCACATGCATATGTACGATACTTGGAACGTTAAGAGGTCCGCAAACTCTTCGTTCCCTAGGTTTAATACGAATCGTTACTTGCTATGCTTGTAATAAGTATTTCTGTCTCGAGTCTTATTCGAATCGCGTTTCTTCTGTTTCTACGTTTAATTAGCCGTTCTCTCCAACGACGCGTTGCGCTTCCTGTTCTTCGGTTCTTAAGCGGCTAAAATTTTTTAGTTTCCACTTTGTAGGACACCCGTAAGATGTCGAGTAACGAGCTTAGAGATTTGGTTTCGATGTATAAATAAGAAAAATTATTAACGCATCGCGCGTTTATCATTATTATACGCCTACCATAACCTACATTAGTCGCTAAAGTGTCGCTTTTTGCGTTATGTAGCAACATTATATAGCAATATGCAACTTTCTACATAATATATAACTTTGTAGATGTGATGCGACGTAAAGACACATTGTACGTGTACGTGTTCCATGTGTATTGGTGTCTGGAACGAATGGAATCGATAGTAAGGAACTTTGATAAGGCCCTTGAGACGCGAATAGCTTTTCAGAGGTAATTATCGACTTTGATGTTTCCTAATCGATCCGCCAAATTTGTTATATCGTAGTCTGCACATACGGATGTGTACGATCACCCTATGGATAGGCTTAACGTACGAAACGAACGAAATACCGTGTGCATATCGTGCGGCATTGACGAAGAATGGAGTAAGTAATAAGATGGAGGTTTGATTAAATTGAAAAGTAAGTCATTAAATTGGAAGGAAGACGACGACGAAGAACGATGCTCGAACAAGTTATTTCGATCTGCGTGAGAAACGCTTCGATACACCGGTAACCGACGATCGTCAATTTCCAACGACTATCGATCGTCGTTTGTCGCATCTGTGAGTAACCCAGTGAGTAAGCTCAGCCAGCATTATATGCGACGCGACACTCTGTTTTCGGGTTTCCACCAACGGAGAAAGCCGAGCATCTACCGTCGTTTAAAGAGAATGGATCGTATCCAGCAACTGGAGCGCTATCAATCACGAAAAAGGGCAAACATTTCGTTTCTACGCGTACATATTAGTTGCCGACTAATTGGTTGACGGTAAAGACGCGGAAACGATAGCTCATTTAATAACGCGCTTGATCATATTCGAAACGATATCCGAAACGATATCCGAAACGATAAACGATGTCCGCTTCTATTTATCGTAACGAATAAAAAGAAATCCTTGCTTCTCGATTTAGGCGCTCTTTCTAGCTAATCTTTCATTTTCATTTAGATAATTGGCGATGCTTGACGATTTAAATAGTAGGAAATAGTAAGAAAAGAAAGAAAAAGGCGAAAAATTTCGCGATAAAGAGATGGTGGAGGTAAAGAGATGGTCGGAGGGGTGGGTGGAGTTGATTAGGAGAAACGGGTCAAGTTTGAAAGAAAGCAAGAAGGCAAGAGAAGGCGCACGGACGAAGAAAGATGGAGAATAAGGGGGAAACGAAATGAAAAGAACGAGAGGAACGAACGATCGGTTTGAAAGCGGACGAAAAATAGCAGGGAGAATGGAGGAAAAAGGAAGAAACGGGATAGACTCGTTTTCACGTCGACTCGCCTAGAAATGACAGACACGAACGCACTATTTCTGCGCTTGGTCACGCGAATAGTCTGAAAATGCCAATACGAGGAAGTCCATTGTTCGTTAACAGCTGGGATAGAGAGGGAGAAACAACGATCGCCTGCGTTTCACGTCGGAACCTTCAATCCTCGAACGCTCGTTAACATTGAGAAACAGAAAGCAAAAAAAAAAAAAAAATAAACGTGGCCGCGTGTATCGTTTAGTTGTTGTTAATCGCTGTTTACTCGTTACGTTACGTTTGCTGTTTCACGAATACCTTGGCGAGGCTATCGTCGAGGCTATATTATCGCGAAGCTACAATCCACACATCGATACCAGAGATAGAGGGACGAAAAATTCCTTTAATTTTAATACGAATTTCACATGAATTTAATTACATACTCTGATAATAATTTATTTTCCGATTAACAATCGCGTGATATTTGTCAGATCGTACAGACCACGGTTTCGATAAATATACAGACTATCGTTTTTCCACGCTTCTATACTTTTGCTCCGTGGTTGATTATTGGTTGACGGAGGGTCGAATCTGTGCGGTTTTTTCCTCGGTCCACGATAAATTATTTCAGGGTAGCCCTTTGTAGGCATATCCCGTACGCTCTAATTACGCCGAGAGTGCATCGATATCAGGAATCTCGTCAATTCAGTAACAAGTGGATAGATAAAGATAGAAAATAAAGGGAGTGAAAGAGATGGACGCGTGTACGCTAAAAGGGTAGCGAGTAAACGAGGAGCAGCGAATAATGGAATCATTTGTCGTTGAACGATATCGGACATGGACGAGGAGAGCGTAATCAGATGGCGACTAAACTTATAAATCCTCCTTTGTAGATATGTATTTGCTTTTTCTACTCGGATTTTTCATCTTCGTGGAACGGAGACCAGCCGATTTACTATCGTAAATAGATTGTTTGCTGGCAATTCTGAAAACGACGAAACGATAAAGTAAATGTAGTACGTAGATTGTAATTTGATCGCGATACCTCTAGTAAATTATAGTTGTAGGCATAATCGTTTCATAGTTAATCGAGAATCTGTTGGTCGTAACATTCGATGATTATATCCGCTCTGATTGTTTCTCTTGTACGTGTACATGTATATTAAACGCAATTATCGATTATTCGATAAGTAAAATTATTATTCGTTACCTTGAATTATTAAATAATCTATAGCCGTTATTCGCGTTACATTTCGTTCGACTCTGAAACATTCGTAGAATAGAGAATATTGCTCTGCTTTATTAACGGGTATTTTCGATACGAACGATGAACGGAAGAAGAAGGAGGCTTTTAATTTTTCAGTAAAATGCAATTATTAGTTATTAAGACACGAGAGATACGACCCTTTCGTAAGACCATGTAATTCACTAATGAAATGAAAATTTGTATTCGGGATAGAGTTCGGGAAGAGTAAAGATGATTTTTCGCGACTATACGATTCCGTCCGGCCTTCCTGTTTCCCCAATAATCTCCTTTATCGAAGCGTTTCGATCATTTGCCAAAGTTTGTCGTTCGGTGCTAGTTAACGTTTCAAGGACGCGACTGAAGAATAAATTGGCAAACGGAAATCGTACGCGACTCGTAAAATACGAGTTTAAGAAAAATGGAATTAGGTGGATTGTAGATTGAAACGTGGAGTCGTCGCAGTGATGCATGTGAATTTCGTCGCAAGAGCGAAATCGATTAAGAAAGGAGAACCAAGAGTGGAATACCGAGTATAGGTAAAATCTAATATTGGATGACGTGTTATAGCGGAGATTTCGGGTCTAACCCTTACCTGGATTATCGATTTTACTTTTATAAGCTGTGTAGAACGCCGTTCGTGTATAGGAAATTATTTAGAACTGCGTGCGACATTGGACAAGCTGCTTGTTATCTACAAAATAATTTAACAACTAACGATATAATTTCGATTTTGTCTGTTTCTATGAAACTAGTTTCTATGCATTCTTACACTTTGCATTAGTTTCTCTTAAAATCTATACGCGTACGTATACTTTGGTCGAAGTTTATTTTGCCATCTTTCGAGATGCCATATTTTCTTCTATTTGCCGCGAAAGATACAAAAGGATATCACGTAGTCGAACAAGAAAAGAGGAAACGAGTTTTCATTTACTCTGCATGATCGGCATGATCCACATGAATCCGAATGAAAGATTTACGCGTATTTAGTACGTTTCAGAGAATTTCATCGATCGAACTACAGCTATATAATACATATAATACATATAATACAAAGCATATCTAACTCGTAACTACGTCGTAATACGAATAAATAACGAATAGCCCCGTTACTCTTTTCCACGCTGGATCATCCTACCGTCCGATCGTTGCTTGAAATCTCTAGTTTCGATTCTTTAAAATTTTGCCGGCGAATACGTAAGTAGACGGAATAAGTAGACGCTTTAAGAACAGAGTAATCACATATTTACATTTTTCCCGTATAATTTCCTTCGCTATATAGTAGCGTCTGGTAAACGACATATTCGTATTACTTGAAAAGCTGAGAGGTTATTATTCGAAAAGTAAAGCGTACGACACTCTTGGAACAGCAAGATCGATCGTTGATATTTTTATACGCGGAATTTATTACTTTGTAGGAGGAAATGGCAAGAACATCTTGCCTATCGAGATAGATCGCGAACATAGTAGAGATGGGTAGAGATGCGAGGAAAACGAGCGCTGGAAGAGCAACGTATAACGATCGTATCGATAATTTACGACTACTTGCGACTCGCCTGTGATTGATATGCAAACAAATCAAAGTTAACATTTCGCGTTTAAACAAAGATACTGCCGTTCAGAGTCATTTTTCGAAAATTGAATTCTACGCCGAATTTACCTAAATACGCCAATCACGCTCGGTTATTACAGGCCAATATCTAGAAATCTGTCGTTGTTTCACGAACGGCGGAAAGGGTCAGAAGCCGACAAATAAAGGGACAAACGAAGGGAAATTACCGTGCGTTTGACAGAGAAGAAACCGGGGATAAAATCTAGTATCCGTGGACGAACGATGAAAAAAAAAAAAAAAAAAAAAGAAAGAAAGAGGCAGACGAGATAGTTAATTATCCAATTTAATAATCTGCAAAGGCCTCGTTTCGTGACCCGAGGTTATTTTATTAACTAGCTGCATATTTTCTTCTTTTATTTCCGTTTATTTATTTCAAATATGTATCGAATTCCTTTTTTCCAATTCGATGGGTATGGTACACTTTCACGATGAATATATCGTATGTGCAGAATGTCCTTGATTTGTTTCCTCTACGATAAAAGGAGAAGCACGTCGGTCGACATCCCGGTACCATGTGGTAGTTGGTAATAGGTGTTTGTGAATTTCGCAGCCAAGTATTATCCTACTAGCGCGGAAATTGAAAATATTTCGAATATGATTCGTACGCTTATAAAGTTGCAGGTTCGTTTGAAACGTGTGCTATTTCGGTGCACGTAAATTCAGTTATCCAAATGTTTTCGATCCGAACGTTATTCGGACATTTTAGATTTAGATTGGTAGAAAACACGATATACCAGTGATACTTATAATACGTGTCTGTGATCTCACGGAAGATACAAAGAAAGGTTGTAACGAATGTGGAAGAACACGCGATGTTTGGAAATGTGCGTTTGACGTAGTATGAAATAAATTATCGACTTGCGTAATTCTCTTAACAAAAATATTTAAATCTCCTTAGAACGGAAATTTTATTACGCGATCCATCGAGTAACCATGGAATCGAATCGCCATATAAATCAAACCATATAATCCTCTATAGTTTGTCAGATAAATACGATTGATCTCCTTGGGTTAGAGAAAGTAAACAGTTACAAGTTAAAAGTTACCGCCGATGGTATCTCATTGTCTTTTATAATATACGGTCTCTCGAGAAAAGGTTAATTCTGTCCGTAACCGTTAGCTTTATCCGCCTTTAACGATATCGCGTACAAGCACGGATATCGCAAATGGGGAAAAACATATAGATAAGACTAAGCTGTAAAGGGGTGGCGAGTTTCTCGGATATCGTAATCGTACGATACCGGATCCTCTACTTTATCGGCCACCTCTTAAGGAAATTGTAGATAAGGAAATTGTGAATCCTCGTCTCCCGTTAAAGCGATATAACGCAGTTCGAACGGACGAAATTTTGACAACTGTTGGGTCGTTATCGCGCGCTAATGATAAACGTCGAAAACTCGATATTAAAGACGACGATAGGACGTTTGTAATAATGGAGAAACGAAATTGACGAATAGCATCGTTTTCATCGTTTCAATCATCGTCTTTCGAAGTCTTTCGAAAGAAACGCCTACAGCGTTCAACAGCATGCTTTTATTTCTTATTATTTCTCGCAATTAATTATATCACACGTCACGTTATTAATTATATTACAGAGCCACGTACCCTTTCTTCTATCTCTATCTATTCCAGTGACATCGTGTACTTAATGCACACCCTAGTGATACGTAATTTTTATAGAACTTTTCTTACGTTTAATACGTAGCATTGATGCGTTACAAACCTCATGAGCATAAAGACACCGGTCGTTTCCAGCTTTCTGGAGACCGCTTTCCAACTGGCCATAACCGTAAATTTCTGTTTCGCTGTTAACGGAAGCCGTGGGTCCGTGGTAGGTTGATTCGGTGTGGCCAATTTGCCGAGTTCGCAGCCCATGTCGAGTATCGGTGATCTGTTCCTTTCTTCCTCGGGAATAGAGTTTTACCTTGGAGAACGATTAGTAGATTTGGCCGGATCGAGCGGGAAAAATCTTCAACCCTGTACGAAGCTCCTCGTTGATCTTCGACTCGCTTCGACTCGCTTCGACCATGGAATCTACAGACACCGCACGGAAATCAATCCGGTCGAAAAACGGACGAGCAAACTTTGATCAAGCGGCGGACAACCAGCTGGTTTCCCACGGTTTCATCGAATCACTCGCGTTGATGCGTTTCACTGGATTTTTGCCCCGAAGGATTTAACGTATTAAGAAAAAGCCTAGTCATTTATAATCCCTCGCTCCTCACCACTTGGTTACCACTTTACGGACAATCGATACGATGCAACGTGTTGTTCGATCGCTGGCGTCCCATTCGAACTTACGAAGTAACCGTCGTCGTCGTCGTCGTCGTCGTCGTCGTCGTCCTCGTCGAAATCGAAGCTGTTACGTTTAAGCGAAAAGTTCAAATCCATTCGTCCTCCTGCTGCTCTCCGTTGTTGATAATTTTTCATTTAAAGTTCATTTAAGATACACGTGAAAAACGGGAAACTCGTTCCTCCTCCTCCTCCTCCTCCTCCTCCTCCTCCTCTCCAATATGCTTTATCTTCTGCGAATGTCAAGACGAGTCACCAATTAACAAACGAACCACGGTTCGTTTCAGTCTTTTCTCCGTATCAAAGCATCGAACGCAACGATGCTTTGTCGAAATATTCTAGCAGAACGACCGCGCCGGAATACTGTAATTAGAACAACTTGCTTTGATAAGTGGTAACGATTCGCTTGGTGGAAAAGGGGAGACGGTGGACGTTGCTAAGCGCGAGGATTTCGGTTTTCCGATGGTCAACTTGTGAGAGTAGAAGAGATCGAATACGATACAGCGAATACGAAATATTTGATTTCGATGCGGGATTTATTATATGCGGTTATAGGGGTTTTACGAGATTTCAAGGTGTTTTCGTTTCGTCGCAAACGTGCCGACACGACGCGATGTCGAGACGAATACGTACGATCGGTAATTGTATGTACGCGGAGACCTTGAAAATCTAAAAATTAATCGTCCGCTGGAAGAATTAAATAAATAGATAAATAGACCTACCAACTAGCCTAATAAATAGGTAAATGTGGTGGAAAGTATCGATCAACGTGTATCGATCAATTATCCAATTGCTTCAACGACCAAAGACTTGAGCTTTAGCGTAGCAGAAACCAACGAAGATACAAAAATTCTCATTCGATCGTTAACTTTGTAGTTTTAATTGTTAAAGAGATTCGTTTTTGATTCGGAGTCGAACCGACGGGAAATAATTGGGAGAAGAAGGGGAACGAGAGTAGTCTCTTACTGGATGGAAAAATGTAAAACTCGAGGAGGAAGCGATAACGAGGGTGAAAATGAAGGAAAAAGGAAAAATGTTTGAAGGAATAATGAGAAGACGGCAAAGTTTGTAACGAAGGATAGTTTGCCTCGCGCGTAAACAAAGACACGAGAAGAGGAGAAAGAACGTAAAACGATTTGAATAATCTTAAAAGCAGGTTGACCGTGTTACATGGTGTTGGTCGAATGGCTGTAAAATTTGGTATCGAGAAACGAATAATGGATCCGATCCGCGGATCGAGTACGAGTCTCTCGAGTCGTCGAGTTAACGTTTACGAAACACGATGTGCGAGTATAACGGAACAAGAGCGTCATGGAAAAACTTGGAAACGGGAAAATAAATATGACATCGTTTCCTTCCGTTTCACGCTCGATCGAGAAATAAATACAAAGTACGATGTTGGTGCTTGCAAGCAGTACTCGTCATCGCTTTGACCAATTTTTAGGAAAAGATCTTGTCGACTATTTTACACAGCAAAGTGTAGAAATTAATTAGTAGAAGCAGCACGAAGCAGCATGTATATACGTACATGTACATGTGTACGTATCTATAAATTTCGTATTAAAGCGCAACCATGTGTTACTAGATCGCGCATGTTTATACAAATGCATATTTTTATCGGAACGAACGAACGAACAGAGCAAACGAATAAGCGGACATTCGTTCTGTATTATAGCACGTAGTTTATTCTAAATATGCGTTTGTTATATCTTCGCACACTATGCATACGTTGCGCATTTCCGTACATCTTTGTACATTTAAATTTACCATGAACGCATAGACGTCGATATTCTATACGTATTATGGTTCGATCGTATAGGCGGTTTTAATAACCGTTTAATTACTGCTTGAATCGATCCTAGTAATCCGTCTAGCGATTTAGCAGGATTTGTTTTATCCGACTCGTAGATTAGAAACGAAACAACTGGAAGATATCGAGCTTGTCAAACGACGGATGATTGTCGCGCAACTACAACCACCGACTATTACCGTAACGTATATACATATTTACTTTTACAGATCCGCCTACTATTTTTGTACGATAGCCGTAGTAACAGCAATGGATAAAATCGGTCGAAATTTTCTTTTATCCGTGACGTGATTTTCTTATTTTACGACTAAATTACTCGTGTCGTGGAAAAATAAGCAAGTGGCCGGATACTTGCGAGCCAGCGTACAGAACAGTGTACAGAAACAAGGAAGTGGAAGCATATTCGAAACGATGGAAATTTCACCCTTTTTCACTTTCTACTTTACAGTTTTTACTTACTTTTACTAACTTTTCTCTGGGTATTGGAAGACCGTGTTGAATCGACGTGTACGTTAACTAGAAATATTTTTGACGATCACGGGTGCACGAACGCGTATACTATAAAGTGTCACTCCTAAAGATTCTGACGATAAGTACATCTCCGTTTGGTTTGGGGCGAGAAGCTTGGTGTAAAAGTATCTCGAGGACTGGAAAAGAAGAAAGTTGAGAAATCAGTGTGATGCCGAACACCGACACTGACCGTGTCAAGCGTTCTCGCACGAATATCAATTATCGAGACAGTTTCTCTCGTAGGAGGACAGTGTCAGAACGGAAAGGAAAGGAAAGGAAAGGAAAGGAAAGGAAAGGAAAGGAAAGGAAAGGAAAGGAAAGTAAAGGAAAGGAAGGGAAAGGAAAGGGAGGGAAAGGAAAGAAACGATAAAGCGACCAAAGATCGTGAAGTCGGTGTGCTTTTTAGGAAAGCATCGTCCACCGTTCAATTTCCTCTCTTCTCAGAGTAGGGGTAAACGGAGGAAAGAGAGAAGCGCGGAAGAATCACCTGGTGGATGGATGAAACACGGTTTCTCTGATCCCCGACGAACCGTCAACCGAATCGATTCGCACGATTTACAAGCCACGAGCTACGATTGTCCTTCCCTTGTTTTAAATAGATGCTGGCTCGTTGGTCAGCGGAGCGCTGCTTCTGCATTCTGTTCCCTCTTCCTCGTTCCGGTCGAAGGAAGAGAGAGCCGAGAGGATATATGGTTAGCGCGCGCCAGTATCTTCAGCGACGCATCCTTTTCCCAGAGGAGCAAGTTTTCGTTCCGCATGTGTCTGTACGTGCGTTCCTCGTTCCGAGTAGGCGCGACTGCTGTCGGCGGAGCCGTTCGTTCGCCGTTTCCAACGCGGCTTCCAAGGACCTATCGCGATTTTCCAACACGTTCTCGTGGTCACGGTTCCAGTTTTCTATCTTTAGAACGTCTCCCGGGGCTCGGATCGTTCGCGTGACGATGATTTGCGCAACCGTGTTGCCTTCAGCCCGGACGAGCCGAGACTGAGCCACCGGTAACAAGTGCTCGGGTCGAGCACGCACATGCGCGCAGCCACATCCACCCCCTTGTCTTTTCCATCTTCCCTTACAAAGCCCCTTTCCTCTCCTATCGTCCCTCGACCTCCATCCCCCGACGCTTATTTCCTTCCCCACTCGGCGTTAATCTTTCTCGATACAACCTGCGACCAATTAATCGAGCGCTTTGCGCTTTTCTTCACCGGCCGAGGCAACGAGTTCCTCTTCCACTCTCGAGCGTTTTCGACGTCGCAAGTCGCAAGTCCGACTGGCTTGCATGTGTATATATGTAAGCCGGCGAGGAACCATCCTTCTTTACATACCTTTAGCCTCTGAAAGAAGCGTTACGCGTTAGGATAAGGCACGTTAGAATGTTCGTAATATCGTAACGAATATCCTTCCACGCAATTTTCTGTACGAAATAAAATAAAACAAAACTACTCGTGTAAATATATTTTACGATCGTAACGATGGTCACCTTCGAACAAGGTGGAAGGAACGGTGGAGCGGTGGAACGTTAACCTGGCTATCGGCAGCAGCAAATCCGACAGGTGTGTTTACGTTCGTTAAGGACGTAGGACGAGAGGGTTCCGTGAAAAGGCCGGAAGATGCTCGGCTCGCGAGCACCTACCAATCAGCTGGCTTTGCGTTAATTCAACCTAAAGCCGCGCGGCGAGGTTTCCGTTCTTTTCTCGCAGAGGCCGTTTCTTAGTCAGTTCGTGACGACGCGTGCCCTCGACGCGACGTACCTCTCGATCTCGTTCGATAAATCCATTTTCCCCTGATCGATCCGCCACCATTCCACGACACGCTCTCTTCTTTCCTGTTGCGGTCGTCAACTTGCCGGACGGACGTTCGCTTTTATCCAATTCCCTCCTTTCGATTCGTGTTGATCAATCGGACTCGACCTACGATCGATCGGCGATATCGTGATAATTGGTCAAGTTGGAGCGGCACGGAACGATATTCGTCTCGAAACGTGATACGGCAGGATCGTTAAAGTTGCTCGGGTTCTAAAAAAAGGGGAGCAGGAACACGCGTTCGTATAAAAGTGTGACAAACGATCAACGATCGAACAAGGAGAGAAGGTTATCGAAGAATTAACAACATATTGTCGCGATGATAGATATTGCCGCGTCAGTTTGCTATGCAAGCGCGATACGTATGTAAATTTACCGCGTATTAACATATCCGAAATTATCGGATGAAAATTGTTGTTGCACGCGATAAAACATAATTACGTAATTAGCCCGTAATTATTTCCTTCTATGTGTGTACGTATCCTTTTGTTCCTAGAACGGTATTTCGTGTGTATACATGTTTATATAACGGTACTTTGTCATGTATAAACGAACGATATGGTTACGTGGTTATTTCGTATATTTATATAAAGAATAAGTGTGAAATTTGCGTTGTACGGTGAAAAACGATGAATGTTGATAAGTACGAGAGGTGCCAAAGATATCGGTGAGGCGAATCTAGACGAAAACAGCGACCCTTTTGTTGGCCAGGTAAGCGCAATGAAAGACCTTGGAAACCTTTTTTTGCTTCTTCCACTTGCGATTTATGTAATTCCTACCGTATTCCCGTTATTACCGCCATGTGATCTACGGAGCATGTACTCTTGTATTTGGCTCGACGATTCTTACACGTTCTGTAATCATACAGGTCTATCGCTCCGTTAAACGATCCTACTCATTACGAAGTTACATACTCCTCTTATACTCGTAAATCTACGATATAATTCGCTGTACTAAAAGCTTCTAACTAAAAGCTTAAAACGGAAGGTTAGTTTTACAAAGTTTGAATTATCTAGATATTTTTTTCGAATCGGAAAAACTGAAAATTATTCGAGTCTTTGTTCGAGCGAGACCGAGACACAGCGAGAAGAAATACTTTTGTATACCAATGAATAACGGCATAGTTACATTTTGCCACCGCATATAATACGATTTAATTTTGTCCGTTTGCTTCGAGACTGTAGCTTCCTTCAAGTTGCGTAAAGCGTTTTGTAGGTATTTGTACGAAACTAAATTATTGTTTCTGTCTCTTTCTCTCTCTGTCTCTATCTATCTATCTAGCTATCTATCTCGTGTACTATTCTATATTTCATTGCACAAGGTATACGATATTTAACTGCTTACGTAGCTGTACAAAACCGACATAAGTATGTGTGTTATAATTGTTAGTTTCGATCGTAACAATTTTAATGAAATTCCAAGTCAATCTAAAATCGACTAATACGGATTGCTATTGTTATTCGTGTTTTATTTGCTGACACAAGCTTTAAACATAGTTCGGAAGTTCTACATACGGAGCTTGTGTTCATCTATCGTATACAAAGTTCGTATGAGTTGAACCGAGATAAAAACATTTATGCGTTACGCGAATAACTTTGAACGCTACGAATAATACACACGATGTTGGTGGCATGTTCAAATGTTTGTTCCATCTGATTCGTGTAGTTGTTGCGTACTTGTAAGTACTTTTAATTTGTGTTATAAGGATAAATTATAGCATGACGCTTGACGAACTTGGGTCGCTTGTTTGTCGTAAATAAATACATCTTTATAAATAAAAGGATGACTGTTTGATAGTACGTGAGTACAGTTTATGTTACGTACGTAGAATTCTAAACTCAAACACGTTTTCTGCGTTATTTCTTCGATAACCCCAAGAAAGTGAAAAGTGAATTGTTTTTGCAAAGGGTAAATTGGCCGCTATAGGATATCCGATAGGATAGGTTGTTGCAAGGCGAATAATTATTGCCAGTTATAACTGAAACGAAAGCAACACGAGGGGATAATTTTTCAAGAAGGCAATGCTGCTGTCCGCGTCTCTAATGGCTTGTAATCAAGGAGGTAGTTTCAAGATTTTGGAGTAGAATTATTAGTAGTAGCATGGCCAGCGTCGAGAAAATATCGTTGAGCTTAAAGAAAGATATTCGAAACGAAGCTTGAAATAAATTAGTGGATAACTTGCAGCCAACAGGTTGATAGAGGCGATCGAAAATGAAAAAAGAAATTCGCCAAGTATCGAACGAAAAGGTAACAAAAGGATATTCCGTCAACGTTTCATATCGATAACTAACTCGAGAATGGCAACAGGATTTGCCATCGTATATCGTATTGGTAGATGATTTATCAGCGAGTTATCAAGTATGCTGGGTCGAAGGAGGGTGGCTCTGAAGAGGGAGAGAAATTTTTAATTTAGAGCGAATCAGCAGCAGACTGTTACGGCTAGTCGAGTTACTCTACTCTCTCGGCGCTTGTTTAAAATCTTGCAAAGTTAAGAGAACAACTGCTTAGCGTAAACGAAACGAGCAAGATATTATCAAACAAGGAATCGTGTCGTTTTCAAAGAAAATTGATTAAACGACGTTAAGGTGCTATAGCTATAGTCAAAATTGACTGATGTAACGTCGGTAATGATAAAAGTCGACTCTTTCGAAAGAAGTCACCAAGCCAGAAGGGAATTATGAAGCGTTTGAGCGTTTACTATCTTTACAAACTCGGAGGGAGAGTAAGTAAATGGGGAAAAATGTATCGAATTTGTTTATTTGTAAGTCGGTATACTTTCACCTTTTTCGCTTACCGACTAGTAGCTGGTCTATTTCTTTCACTTTTAAAATTGTTTTTATTTCGACCATGTCCTCGTATAGAGCTTGCTGCAAAAAAGAAAAAAAAAAAGAAAAAAAGAAAAAAATCATCGATTTCATTATTCATTTCCTCGGAATACACGCGTTTAAGCCAATAAGCGTATAGTTTCACGCGATCGCTAACGATGTATTCATAATTAATGGATTAAGCAGAATGACTTTCAAGGATAGCTTTTAATTACTTCCTGTAATCGCCTTAATTCCGTTATGAATCTGTTACGCGTCCAATTAGCGTAAATTCACGAGGTATGTATCACGGGTGTATAAGATATATTCTCTTTACGAAAGAAGCAAAACTTGAACTTGTTCCGAATTAAAATGCACTTTCTCTTTTGACGCTTGTCTTTCCGATATTATTTAATTGCAAGAAATAAGGAAAGAAAAGAAAAAAAAACAGAAAATTATCAAGTTAACGAGTATACCACACATTTCTAAATCTCTCACCTATTCAAAGTGGATTAAAAATAATATGTTAAATCGTCGAACGTCTCTCGTAACTCGATTACCGGGTAATTCGTTTCTAAATTAAAATTAGCGGGCAGTGTTAAACGCAAAGATCCGAATCTGTGCAGGATGTTGTTCGTATGCTGTTCGCCGTTCTTTTTTATTTTCTTTTCTCTCAAGCGCTAGATTCTTATGAGAAATGGCAAAGGTCAATGTTTTACGATCTTTTAGACGCCGTACAATGGTCTCAGTAAAAATTCTTTTTAATTTACCACCGTCCTTTAAATCGATAGTTGAAATCTTTTCTTACGAAACGAGTGTTCGATACGACGCAAGTACGACGTAGCGATATTCGGTAACATGGTAATATAAAAATGAGAGAATTTTTTCCAATTTTTAGACGATTTCATCAGTAGTTCAGTAATTACGATACAGTGACGGTTACGTGCAAATATGTATTGCGACTGTTATACCACATTCATCGTTTTGATTTATACGGTTAGAAAAAGGTAGGGAAAGGGAAAAAATGCTGGCAAGCAGTGGTATAAACTATTGGCTCTGTACGCGCATGCAGCGTTGCGTGGTGACAGAAAATTTCTCGCCGAATAGAATTTTATTCATATTACGATAGAAAAGGAGCAACGTTCTATCTTCGATGCAGAGAAGTTGGGATAATCCGTAACAGGGATAATCCACGCGCGATCAATCCTTCCACATACAGGGTTACGTTATTGGATTTATAGGTCTCGATACATGGTACATACATATCGCAAAGCAAATATCGCATCAGAATACGTTATCGTCTTACGGATTGTTAGGTACTTTAACGTCGTTTATTCGATTCGATTGATAAATATGTCTATTATGAGGATCGATCTGGTCCGATCGGTACGTTCTTCCCCTCTACAAACAAATCTTTATTTAGAATATGACAATTCTCCTTACGATCACATTCACCGCGCGTAAACGTACATAATATTTACATGTTTCCGTTCTGGACGATTTTAAACGAAATCTTACTTAGCCCGTCTTTTTCGTCTTTTCTTTTATCGTCCATCTCGTTCGTTACCTTACGTCTTATTTCCTTGTTACCTTGTTTTCGTTTCGCCCTTTTGTTTTTCACCGGGGAATGTGGATCGCCTACTTGTTTCCCTTTGTATCTCTTTTTCCTGCGTTAGCCGCCGCCGTTAAGGATTCTTGCTCTCTCTTTTTTTTTTATTTCTCGATATTTAAGCGGTTTTCGGCTGCTGTACATACTGCCGTACATTGAATTTATCATAGCTTTTTGCGTACACGAGTAAGTACCTACATACATAATTGCACGGTGCGCCGTATGACTCCTCCTACTTCCTGTCTTTTGCCCAATTTCCAACTCCAAATTCACTGTACGGCCCATGTATTTATGTACTACGCTTTCTCCGCCGTTCCTTCTTCGTTTCGATTCAACTTTTAATTCAACTACGCTACGAGCGAACCTATACGTGTACACGATATGGCGATAGTACCACTTTTATATAGATAGCATCGACATTTACATTACGTACAATAGTACGAGAGTACGAACAGTAACCGAATAGAAAGGTTACTTTGGCAGGATTTGACGATAGTGGGAAATTACGTGCAAAGGATATTCGACGAGGATGTATTTTTGTTGTGAAGAAATAAAAATTTCGAATACGCGCAAGTACGTGCATGTATCGGAGGAAAAAATTGTCAGACAAGTCGGACCGTGCGCTTCCTTATCGTAGATCGTATCGCACATCCTCGATTGACGACTGTGGAATGCCTCGGGGATTCTTCCGAGAATTTTCATTCCAAGAGAAATTATAATTCCAGGCACAGACGCGGCCTCGAGAGGTCGAAACTCGATGGACGAGTTGCCACTAACCGAAACGAGAATCACTGAATCTAGTATTTTCTAATTCGTGGTGTCCATAGTTATTTATCGACGAAATCGCGCAAAGTACGTCTGCCCTATTTTATTCCTCTCGAAAGAGACTAATCTTAGGAGAATCAATAGCGTAGGTATGTATCGAGAAACGTGTTTTTACAAAAGGTATTTCGATAGTTTGTTCGATTTCCTCGATTCCGAAGCAACGTGTTTAATTCGCCGTACCTTGGTCCGAGGGCAGTCGCAGGATCGAGGATTCGAGGATTGAAACCCGATTGTCTACGTGTGATCTCTAGGATCGATCATCAGAGGGCGATCATCAGCGGGCAGTGGCACGAAATCGCGCCAGAAACGCGCAAGCGAAAAAGGCCGAGCGAGTCTGGCATTATCGATGATTTCCGAATCACCGTGAATAGTCGAAAATTTGAAATGCTAATTATCCAGTCCGGGACGACTCAACGTCAATTACCAGATTTTAAACGAACGTCTGCCGCGCTGTTTAAGTTGGCGGCGGCCAAACGGTAGAGTTCGATCGAAATTATCGAGGCGATCGTTAAAATTTTTTGCCACGAAAAGGAAGGACTTGGATCGGTCCTGTTGGAAGTTGATGGGGAATATCCTGTCAAGAGCAACACGGGTTCAACCAATTCCGCCGATTATCGAACATGTATCCGCTTTAGTGTTCTCGCATACCTATGCGTTCGGGCCTCCTTCTCTTCTTTTCATAGACTATGCAGAGTTCCAACCAGATATCACATGTTTCATCGACATTGCCTATCCTATCGTACAATCGTATCGTATAATATGTTTCACGTAAATGTTAGTCGATTTAAAATGATGCCAGGGGTAAAGAACGCACCGTTCGATACTAATATTTCTCTCTCGATGGAAAAGTACGTCGCTGTAACGTCATTTCGCTTTAATTTAACTTTTAACGAACCTTTAAATCGTAGTTGGATCAGCCTGTTTAAACGAACTTTCCGAAGAGATTGGAACTTTGAAATCTTAGGAATAATAATATTTCTTTACGAAGTAAGAAATAATTTTGCGATGACATCGCGGTGATAAAATTGCAAATTCCATTCCTATATATTCCGTAATTGGACCGTTGGTCGTGCGTTCCGCACGATTGAAAATTGAAATTCATCCTAAAATTGGTTATGCTTACTGGTTATACTTATCGTTCGCTTCGAAATAATATTTATCTTTAATAGTAAGAATGTTGCAGTCGCTCGGTAGATGAAGAAATTTCTTTCGATCGGTTCGTTCGATTCGATGCAGATGTAAACCGTGTTTGTGGATAGGAGATCTATCGAGAGACGTATGTGTATACGTGTTACGTGGGGATATCCGTACGGCAGGAAGCGGCAGAAAACAGCGGTAGAAAACAGCGGCAGAAAACAGCGGCAGAAAACAGCGGCAGAAAACAGCGGCAAACGGAGGTAAACGGCAGTAAACGGCAGTAAACGGCAGTTGGAAGAGCCAAGTATCGAGTACCAGGACATAAAGATTAGGCTGTTTTCCTTGGACCCCATCGGGACAGGCGCGTATTTAGCAACAAACCCGTAGATTACAGGAGCAACCTAGACATATAATTAGACCAAGGTATCTCGTGAGAAAATGCCCGACCGCTTAATAGCTTCGGGTCACGGAACCTAAGGGAACTTGTACCGATTTCAGATCGGTAGTCTTGTTTATTCGTGAGAGAGTGTTCGATGGTCGCGTCGCGTCGCATCGCATCCAAGTGATTCATGGACGCCGTGCTCGCTCATTCATGGAAAGTACGTATCGGCTCGACACTGTTGCCAACATATATTGTAGTTTCAAACGAACAAGTATCGAGTCGGGTTGTATTGGCGTTTTAAGGCGCGCTCCGTAGAAAAAAATAATAACAACTCGTTAATGCGTTGCGGTATATCACTGATCACTGATCGCTGTTCTAAAATCTGAAACCGAAGGCAACAAATACGACGAAGAAACGAATAGGAAATTTAATAGCGATAACAAACGAACAACGATTAGCGGTTTATCGAGTATAGATATATACAATGCATACGTAAGATATATACATACGAGAATTAAACGATTAAAAAGAATCGGAAGCAGGTCACAACGTTCGGTATCTTTCACGACCAGCGTGACCCGTTAATTATGGCATTACTTGACTTTGTTTTTTCAAAAAGTCTTGTATTAGACGTAAAATTATGTTAACGAGTTTGTTCGATACGTTTGTTTCAGACGATGCAGACCAAGAACGTAAACGAGACTGCGTACAAAAGCGACGTGAGTATTACGTGCGTTTACATGTTTCTAAAATGTGAATCTGTATACTCTAGATATAGTACAGATTATTTCGAAATACGTGGAATTTAACGAATATAACGAATAAGTTGTTTTCTTATTTCGACGTACGATTTTCACTAAAAAAGCTCGATATAAGTATTACCTCCTAGAGACAATTTTTTCACTGACAGACATTTCCGATAGACATTTTCACGTGTAAGCGTCCCTTTAAGTTTGACTTAAACTCTTGCGTGTTCTCTTTGTGTGTTACAGAAACGACGGCTCGACTGCTCGACTGGAAGTAAGCAAGCTTTTATCTTGGAAACTAACCGTAACCGGTCCTTTGTACAAAGATGACGAAAATATTATGTAGCTCTATACTTTCGCTATACTATAGGTTTCGATGTTTATAAAAAAGAAAAAAAGAAAAAAGAAAAGAAAAACTTTCCGCGAACATTCCCATATAAAATGCTACAATGCATAAAATGACATTTTTTGAAATTACTACGCTCTTGTACGTGTTGTTAAGAACGTTAAAATTAGTTTATTTCGTCCCTTCGACTTGTAGCAATAGCAATTTCGTTATTTAGATTACGTTTGCTCTTTATTCGATTAATTGATGGTATTCGGCGGAAACGGCTATCGCTCGATATATTTTTGCGCGTATAAATAGGATTCGAAATACGTTCGTGTACGAACTTATTAAGATTGAAATTATTATATAATAGAGAGAAATCTCGGACGTGCGTTGGTTAAAGTTCGATGGAAAGGAAGGCAAAGATAAAAAGGATCGTTAGTGGAATTAGCGTGGTCCGATGGACGTTTGAACTCGGATCGAGTTACAACGAACTGTTCACGGCTAGCCGAGTGTTGAAGCCGGACTGGACAATGCGAGTACCTTCATGATGATTGCGGTATGTTAACGCGACTCGTTACTCGCGTTACTCGCCGTTTACTAGTCGTTGTTAGTCGTTGCTAGTCGTTGCTAGTCGTTGCTAGTCGTCGCTAGTCGTCACTATTGCGCGCGGTGATCTTTAGTCGATCGGAAAGATGACAAACGGATGGATCGATAAAGCAGAGATCCAAGCGCTGCGAGTCACCTGGTAAAGATCGTCGAACCCTGCAGAGGCGCCTCGACCTTCGTTGCGGGTCTGAAAGGATTAAGAATCCTCTTGTTCGCCGTAAACCTTGGCCGTAGCTTGCTGGTGGGGCGAGCCAGGCGCGGACAAGAGAGAGGAGACGATCGTTCCCGGTACCCACCTGGCGTCTCACCCGAGGCTTCACGCCAAGTACTACGTCGCTGCTCGAACGGGCTGCCTCCTATGGGATAGCACGCGTCAGACAAAGTTGTGAAAACCGTCGACCACGAGGTTTTTTTCATTAAGAATCGGCGCAGCGCGCTAAACGCGATCGAAATCCGTCGAAACGATCGAATCGCGTGCAACGGTCAAATCGAAAAGGCGGCGGCGGCCAAGTTTGCCAGGTGAAGCAAAACAGGTGAACTAAACGTGGAAAACGCTGGTTAACTCGCCGTGGGATCACGCGCACCCGTCAACGGAACGATCGATTTCTCGGAAATCGATCATCGTGTTCGGTAGCTTCGTCTTCGACCTTAAGGCGATTCGTATTGTATTAACGCCGCGCGAACGCCGCGCGGATAGGTTAAATAAAATTCATCTTCGTGCGGATATTTCACGGGCGTGGAGAACGTGCGATTTGAAAAGGTGCCTCAGAGTACACGCGCGTTCGTGTTCGGATACGCAGAACAAGTGAAAGGTAACGTTCAGTCTACTATGTACCTTTGAAAAGAGCATCGGTTTTCTCTTTTTCTTCCATCTTTCTCCCTCTTATATCGTTGCTGCAACGTACCGCTGAATTTTCAGCAGTTTAACGACGCTCGAAACGTTTTTTAAGCGACGCGACGTTCAGCGACGTACGGTTGCAATTAATAATTTCCGACGAACAAATTTCCAACGAATTTCCCAACGTTGCGATCGAAGGATTTAAAAGAGTAGAAGCAGAGTGGTTTGTTTGCACGACACGTGCAAACGAAAACGAATTGATACGCGAAAGGACAGAGGAGCTGTCAATGGAAACGTCGTGCAGGATGCTCATGGCGAGATAACTTATTGGAAATTTTATTAGAACATTACCGACTAACTGAATAGATACCAAATGCCGTCCGATGTGGAATAAGAAGGAAACGGAAACTATATCGAATGAACCATGAATCTTTGGATTAAAGAAACTCGCATCGTCAATGTGGAATTACTATTAAGCAAAAACGTAACTAGCAACGTTCGACGAAGCTGGACGTTGCATCGATTTCTAGCAAAGAGAAAAAAAGAAACGGGACGCTTGCGAAATCCGAATGAAACGAGCGTCGTATAGAGACGTGGAAAGAAATTGGACTACGCGGGAAGGAGAAAGCGAGATAAGCCGGCGAAAATAATATCGTAAACGTTTGCGTGTATTGCGTGATTGTAAGGAAGGTACACCTACATACACGTTTACTTGGTTAGGACGAAAGGCTGAAATCGGATGTAGAGAAGATGGAAAGAAGCGCGTTCGAACGGAATGCGCGAACCTGAGTGGGGCGCGGAGGGTACCGTGTAAATAAAACGTACATTGTATATACTGGCGCTTGTTAGGGCGCTGAGACGCTGCGTGCGCGTGTTTCCAGTTTCAAGGGAATTTTCCCCTTTGCAATCTTGATTTTTGCGTGTGAAGTGCGGCCACAGTGGCACCAGGAGGGGCACACGTGCTAGCTGCTTGAAAATATCTTCTGCTACGCGATTGTTGCGCGACCATCGTGGGATACCTCTGAGAGGTAAAATACCTTTCTTGAAAATAGTTGACATTAACGCAGTGTCTCGTGTTCGCCGCGATCGATACGTATATGTATTCGCTAGATTTCCGTCGAATTAATTCCGATCGGTATATAGGGTCAGACTGTATCTCTACTACCCGCAAATGCAAATCGATATTTCCGTAATTAATAGTCGCGTTGATCAAACGTCGTACGATCCTCGATTGTCGGTACGCGAATCAATAGATGCTCCATGCTCTCTATAAAACGTTTCCTTTTGTTGTTGTTTTGTTTTTTTCAAACGAGTTTAACCGATTAACGCGCGTCGTTTCTTTATAACGCGATATCGTACAATACTTTGTCTACGAAGCGACATCAAAATTTCACGCGACAATTTTCTTATTATTTTCTAATAATTTTCTAATAATCCCCGATAGGCTGTAACTAACGCGATATTTCGAAGCTTTACGACACTCGGTTAATTATACGAATCGCGTCTTTATTACAGCGTAAAACCTGTTTTAATCATAATGCTCTAACCACGATGATGTAAAACAAAACGGCTACGGTAAGCTGCTTCTAACATTATCCAATTAACATCGACGGTAATTTACAGCTAATCGTTTAACAAATACCTGTGTACAAATTACTTTCCAATTATGCGGTGTTCCAATTACCTTTGCGATAATGGATAAAAGACATTTTTAATACCGTCGTCGCAAAATTCACCTTCAAACTCTACCTTTAAATTTTTGATTTTTTAATTACTAAGCTTTAGCTTTGCTTGCTTTACTAAAAATAAAGATTAAATTCTGTCGTACGAGATTGGGCTTGGGTGTTTAGCCTGAATCACGAATCGAGCTTTTCTTTTACCGATTAAATATAAGGAATATCAAAGTTGAAAAAAAAATTGCCATTTTAGTCCTTTACCATCGATTTATAAAGTGACGGAATATTTTGGAGTCATGAAAATTTACGTTTCTCAACGCTTCCTTTGATATTTAAACAACGATTTCTTTCAAGTCAAAAGCTTTTTATTTTTTTCACGTCTGTACACCGTACTTCGGAATACTGTTAAACATTTGATATAAAGAGAAACGCTATAAAAGTAAGCTATATACAAATGTGGGGATGTGTACATCAAGATAAAAAGTAATAACAGGTAAATTTAATTGACGTTTTAGCGAAACTGTAGATTTCAATTTCAATATACGTAGGATATTTGCGGAAAATTAGCGTTACAATGGCTTAAACCAAACCTGGCGCTTATCTTTTGTTCATATTCATAGTATATATAAATGAGAGGTGGGCAAATTCGGGTATTCCTTCTATCCTTTCGTGGAAAATCGGGTTTGGCCGTGGATTAGAATTCTCGATCTGGCCACCGTGGGCTGTGCCGCAACTATTCGTTGGCCTATTATTTTGATAACGCGTTACATACGCTGTCACAAGTGCACAACTGTAGGCAGAATACTAAGTTGAGCTTTACTTTGGCATATTTCAAAATCATCGAGATAGAAGAAGAATAGAAGAAGGCAGCTTTTCCGCAGTTTGTTGGAAACTTTTTATGAATCTAGAAAAATAAAGTCGAGCGTTGGTAACACGTACGTGCAGAGAAAAGTTGTTCGTGATACTTGACGATATATTTCAGGGAATCGATGAAAATCGGTGAGGTGTGCCCTGATGTAAACGAAGTAGCAGTTGTATATATAAGAGCAGAGTTGACTAAACGTTGGTCAAACGAGAGAAAATTATCCTTGTACGCCGAGGAATTGCATGAAAAGTAAAATCTGTGTTTCTTTGACTACTGCTCGTAATTTCGATGCAATGGCCAAACAGGCCATAATATAAATGTATTATTGAATCGAAGTAACACTGTCTGGAATTTGTGCCAGCGTATTACGATGGAACGTTTCAAGCAAGTTGTAAATACGATATCGCGGACGTGCTCGGTGAATGTACTCGCGTACACACTCGCGTACACACTCGCGTACATACTCGCGTAACTGCTTACGTAGAATATTTTTTACGAAGAGATATTTGCGGTTTCTGTTGGCCTGTCGACGTATAATATTTTGTCAGATTTTTCGTTTCTTGTCAGTAGGTAGTAAACATAACGGTTATAAAAAAGCCTAGAACATTTTCTTTCAAAGCACGCGTATGCACGTATAACTACTGTTTTTAAGCGTCCGAGGGTCGTGATTGAAACATTCGAAATAAATTCCGTTTAGTACTTGAATCGTGCATAAAATTCTGCCCTCTAACTTGTTACTGATTGTTATTATTAACAGTTAAAAAGTAATATCACTATAAAGTGTCAGCTATAAAGTATTTTCACGCGGTTACGTATTTTACGGCTACTCTGTTATTTATTTGTTTTTTAGAGTGTCATAGACGATAATTTTCTGTTACGATATTATTTAGACGATTACTGGTTCGTGAGAAAGCAGACAATCGAATCACAGGATGGAAATAAAATCTTAAACAGCCATCTTTGCGAGCGTTGAAGATGAAACTGTATACAATTGTAGATAGCCCAGTTCGATGAATAGCCGTAGTAACCTAGAAACTACGTCGAATCGGAACACCGGGAATTGTTCGATATGTCGGTAGAAGCGTCTCTAAACATAAGTAACGCATAGTTGTCGACTACTTAATTACGAGTCGATTAATTCGTAATTTTTTGTTAACGCCTGTCGACGAAAGATCTCCTACTTCTTGTTGAGATAAAACGTCGTTTTCCATTTCCATTCGTATCGTCTCAATCCCTTGACTGACGTCTCTGTCAAGAGTGACCAATCGCTGGATCGTAATCTAAACGTTAATGTCAATAACGTCGAGACGGTATACGCATAGAAACGTAACAAAAGTAATTTAGTAATTTAACGCTCGAATTGCGGTCGAATTTTCAATGGTATCGTAACAAAGACTGTTTAAAAAAAATTCTAGGCGAATTCATCGGAGAAAATGCCGTACGTAATTATACGATGTTTCGACGGTAACAGTATTACTCGTGGCTGTGCGCTTCGCCCGGTCTCCTAATTAATTACGGCGCTCGTAGCTAATGCAGGTAACGACGTATCCTCTGTTGCTCGAAAATAACTAAATAACTAAACCGGCAGACTATTGCCGGTTGGATGGAAATTCAGCAGTTGGAGCACTGGCCAACTATCACCAAACTATAACCAAGACAATTCGTATAAAACGAATGTTATATATTTGTACTTTTACACGATTGCCAACGTCTAGAGTTTTGATTCGCGCGTCCAGTCTAATAATCATATCCTGTAGTTTGACCGATTTCACACGGCTTTTATTAATCGTTCGTCTAACTCGTTATGTAGTTACGAATTAATAGCTTATCTTACTTTTGGTTCGACCGTCTTCACGCGTAAATGCGCAATACGTAATGAAATTAGCATACGCTTGACTACAGCCTAGTTAAGAAAGTAGGGAAACTGGCAGAGGCAATGTAAAAGTTTTACTCAGCGTTCGTTATCCATTAGTTTGTCGCCGTATGCGTTACGATTTAAAAGATTATACGATCGTCGAAGCTGTGACTACTGTTACAGTTTCTTTCGTTTACAGGCTTGTTCAAACTCAGCTGTACGGTGTACGTAGTTTGTATTCGAAGGAAGTTGACGAGCGATCATCGAGCGGTCATCCAGCACGAAGGGAACGACCGTCGGATGACGTAGAGGTATACGATTTACCTTTTTCCTGGCAAATCTAGCGGGATACCGAGTGCGCTGGTTCAACATTCGACGAGTGTATAGGCGGATTTATTTTATCCCGGTAGGCCGATAGATAGTCAAAGGCGCTGTACAGTTAGACACGAACGCACGATACGTATGGCAAGACGATGGCGAAACAGCAGATGTTCGTACCGTTGAAAATACACGCGAACGTTTCGAGTCCTCGATTCTCGAGGGAGAAAATGGTTGGAACTGACGCGACAGATTCCTCGGGGCGATCTCTCGGGCAGAGGAGGTCGGGATACTCGTTGAACGGAACAAACTATCGAGCGAGATGCGGAGATAGGACGAGGAAACTCGATCGTTTATTATAGCGCAGAAATAGTGATTTTCGCGATTAGAAGGGAAAAATGGATCCACACGGTGAGGCAATGTAGGATCGTCAATGAGAAAACGAGCATAGCAAGGGCTGGAGAAACGAGAGCTTGTAAAACTGGTACAGAGGCGTTTTGCTTTTTGTCCGATGCTAATATTAAGTCGGTCGAGTAGCTTGACTCTTTCTTCGGCCGCTTGTTCGGATTTGCGCTCCTAGCGAGAGATATATTTCCTGGATCCGAGTTGTTTTGCGCAATTTCCATTCGATTCCATCCCATTCGATCAGGCCAAGTGCTTCCGTCCCTTTACAGACATATCTTTTTCGATAGATTCGTGCATTTTTTTCAGCTGGGGTAAAATTCAAGTACCGTTCCTGTCAATCGTCCTAAGCGCCGGCGTAGCCCAAAGTACCGTAAAGCAACCAGTCCCTATGCAAAAGGAAGTCAAAACTAGAAAAGTAAACAAATAGAAAAGAAGAAGACGAAGAAACACAGAAATGTCAAAGAAATATATATATATGAAATATTCGCAATTGTAGAGTAAGCAAGGTCCACCAACACGACAGTTTGTACGGACAAACTAACTCGACCGTTTCGGTAGCGAAGTAATAAGCGCTATCGGATCGTTATTTATCCAAATCAACGTTCGACGTTGCTTCATGAACGTTTATCACACGTACTAAGCGTTAACGTGTTTCTTCCAAAAAAGACTTTCTCGCAACCAGTTTCTAAATGTATCTTTATGAATATATTTTTACGTAAACTTCCATATGGACTTGCAGAGATGAAATTGACTCTTGATTTCTCTCTATTTTTCTTTTTTTTCTTCTACAAAGATCATTAAACTAATCTTAATACAAATTCGTTAACTTTTATCATTCGAATAGTTGCTTTAGAGGGATCTTTTTTAATAATTTGAGAAATTTTCGATATTATCGAGAAAAACCCGTCCAACGCTAGACAAAGACTGCCTTTACTTAACAAACGGTCGAACAAACCGAGTTACGCGTTCATATAATATACAGATAAATTCTTACAACGCGGCAGGCATAGAACGCTTTCGATTTCAGTTTGAACTTCCAACCCCCTAGATTTTTGCGAAGCGCGAAAAATAAACGCGAAGAGAGTTATTGGCATTAAGGTCTCGTTTGAAAATCTATAATCGTGTATCGGAGGGATCACAATGATTTTCCGATTCGCGGTAGGAATTGTGACACGTGAAAGAGGGACGCGATAGAATCGAACGAAATAAAAATTAGCGTGGCAATTTCATAGCGTGAGCTCTCTTTCTCTTCCTCTGCATCGCTTTCTCCTTCGCTCTTGCTCGTAATTTTATGCCGCGACGAGAATTTTCATTCTCACGGTGGTGGAGCGTTGGCAGGGAGAGAGAACGAGGGACGCGGTCTCGATAGAGTAGAATGAAAACCCTCGGTAAAACTAGTTGCCTGGCAAAAACTAGACGCTATTCAAAGGCCGTTTGTAGGAAGGTGGACGGCGCGGTGCGGCGCGGTGCGGCGCGGCACGGCGATGCGTCGCGTCGGGAGCCGGCGCGCGGCGGTCTTCACGATACAGCGCG
>NC_057782.1:11114651-11134849 GCF_014825855.1 Bombus pyrosoma | reverse complement strand
CGGCACGGCGCGGCACGGAGCGGCACGGCGCGGCGAGGAAACAGAAGCAACACGAGAAGGAAGTGCGAGGAAGCGCCTCCTGCGAAAGGGACGGTCTACAAAAGAAGAATGAACCGAGACGAACGGGAGACGAGATGATTTCGTTAGCGGGATGCAGCATCGCTGCTTGAGTGAATTTTTACTACGGCCCTGCTTCTCCTTCGAATATTATCGCGGTTCGCGTACTCGAAAAATATTATCTTATAACGTTTAACACGATGCTGCGATGTCTACCACGCCGTGGATACGATATTAATGTTTGGCGAATGAGGTGGTTCAAGGACCAAGTCAGAGTCTTTCTCTTCGTCATTCTTCGCCGAGAAATTCTTTCCCGGCCAAGTCTTTCCCGCATTTTAAACACAGAGTTGTCCGAAATAAGAGGAAAACATCGTATTAACATAGGCTTTAAGGAAGGATTCTCGCGTAATAACAACATAAACAAGATTTTTACGAGTTTTTCTCTAGACTAACTACCGGTTATACGCGACTAGACCTCTTTGGGATGTAAATAGATAGGTACACTCGAAGTACAAATATCATTTTTTTATTTCATTGCTTCTTATCGTTTACCGTATGTTGCTCTCATCTTTCCACCGTGTAACCATTGTCGAGAAATTTTCTTCGAGTTGGACGGTTCACGCTGCGATCGAACTTATTTTTGAAAGAGAAACACGAAGAAACGGAAGATTCTGAACGCTGCGCAAAGTACTAATCCAAAAGTACTAATCGTATCACGCGTCCCGATTATCGTTTGGGGATTGGACGGAGAGTTTGTCAGGGGAAAGATATATATATATATATATATATATTAATATATATATATATTAATGACGAAAAATTTGCAAATAAAACACGGTCTAATTAGGAATATAAAAAGTACGCGAAGCAAAAGGAATTTTTGCGTTTTTCGATGGTTTAAACATTTTTATTTCTTAATGAGTAACGTGCTAGTGGAAGAAGAAGTTGAATGGAAATCGAACATACGCGGAATAATGATCGTTCAATAATCGCGACTCAAGGTCGCTGATGATGAGATATTCTTCTTGATGCGACCAAAATGCATATTAGGTTGTACTTAATACAAGGTGTCAGAGAACCACTTCTGGCTCTCGAGTATAATTTCAAATATCGCTACTTGCATGAGACCGATCGATCGACCTCGAATATAATTATGTAGTTAAAATGCCAAAAGTATGACTTGCAAGTATAATGCAAGGGGATAATAACAGACACCTTGAGTTTTGTTACTTTCAATAACTTGTACCACTTTGCAATCGTAAAGTATACCCACTATGCGAACAATTTACATCGCATAATTGAATTTGTTTAATAATAGGCATTTTTTCAAGTCGAGGTAAAAAGATGTTTATCACGGGACGAAAATGTTCTACTCGTACGAACGTTGTACATTTATTACGATAAAGTGACGATGAACGTAGTAAGTCTAACGTGGCTATGTTTTATTGGAAAATTTACAGCTTTCCCGGACAATAATTCCCCGTACGCGCGTCTCATCGTAGATGTTGTAACGAATTGCGCGAAATTTACAAAACGTAGAAGGTAAAAATATGAAAGTGCGAAGTGAACGGGAATTTCATACGTGGTTGCCGAAGCTCGTTTGGTAATATGTATACATATGAACGTGGAAAAGCAATAATGCTTTACGTACTACTGATGTGCAAAGGTACGTGCAACGTGTGTTTGGTAATGACACTAGAATTTCATGGTACTTAACCACATTGTCGCTAATTTAACACTTACAGATTCCTAGGATTCGATTAGCACAGTTAGCATATGAAAAATACTAGGAATATACAGAATATTTCGATGACAGAACGACCGAAATACTAAAATTCGTTACAACGTCCTCCTTTTACGTTATGCTGATTAAAAGTTACTAACTTTTATTCTATGATTATTAACTATGTAGTTATTAACTAAGTGATCCTCTTACGTAGACCTCTAAACGCGATATAATATGCGTCTAACGCGAAACTTTTACATCTTTATATTGCCACTTTATTAGCCAATTTCTCGCTTCTTATTGACGGAGATACCAACTTTTAGAACATTAGTTAACAGGAAGGATCGAAATGTTTGGCGATATACGTATTCCACGCAAGACGATAAAATTTCACCAAAAGAATTCTTACATTTCCACTTTACGTGTTTTTCTTGCTATTTCGAAGACGGGCATAAGATCCGCTTCGTTGCCAGTTGCAACTAACTTGCACGTAAAAGGTTTACCAACCATTCTGTAGAAATATTAAGAATTCGTATTTAACGTCTTATTGTTAGGTAATTAACAACCTCGTGTAATGTTACGTTCCGGCAATATTCTCGATAAATTTCCGTCGACCAATATCTTCTTACGTTAGAAAGATTCGGATGGACGTGTCTTCTTGCAGGTCACCGTCGGAAAAATTCGTTTTTAACCTAACGTTATACGTTGGTGGTTCTGAAGGTCGTGCCGTTTTCTTCGTATACGTATATGCGAACATTTAAAAAGTCAGCGAATGGAAATGCAGGTTTTAAACGGTACATGGATCTATGTTTACTCTTTCTGGTGTTGTCCGTCTTTTTTCTTTTTCTTTTTCTTTTTCTTTTTTTTTTTTTTTTTTTTTTTTTTTTTTTTTTTTTTTTTTTTTTTTTTATCCATTTTCTCGTTGTTGTACGCTCGAAGAAGATTCGTTTCGTGGTTACTTCGGCTCACCTGTAACGCTCGCGAGTACGGGGAAGCACGCATGGTTGAGCTCCTTAAGTGGTCTCCTCGTGCTCGGGTCTAGTCTTTGGTTGTTTTCGACCCACCTACCTACCGTCTTCCTAGACTTCTCTTCCTCAACGTATTTTCTCACGGGCACCTCGCGTAGCACGTAAATGTATGCATGTACTACTTACGTACGTCATCCACTGTCAACGACACTCTCGTTTCTCGACCTAACAGGAAGAACATACCGTCGAGTTTGGTGGGCCTTCGAACCTTTTCACCTGGTTCTTTCGCGATATGCATCGTTGCTTGACACGTTCCAGCGGTTTGTTTTATTTACGGAGGCCGATTTAATGTTGGCTATATAATCGGATTTCGAAGATTTAGGCATTATTTATAGACAACGAATCGATATAGAATTCGGCATAGCGAAGAGTCTAAAAGACAGTAAATCGATATGGTTGTTCGATTATTTATAACATTATTAGAAACATGCCCGATTATATAGGAAACAGGTATCGGGTATAGAAAAGATTTCCATCTTTGATTCCCTATTTTATAATATGTGAACAGTAGTTGCACATTACCTCTACCCACTGTACATACGTATGTAGCTAAATATAATATGAACGCAATAGAAGATATGAGTAAGGTATAGAGAGATAGGCTCGCAACGAGTACGGTACATACATACTTGCATTTCATCCGACGATACCATTTGCATTTTATCGAATATAAACAATTTTTGCATCGTACGTAAGTATTAAAGAAATAGCTGTAAAACTGTTCCATCGTTGCGTAACGGTTATCTTTATGTTTTTCACTCGATCGTAAGTCTGTTCCTACTGACATTCGAACAATGTACTTGAACCAGTTTTCTAAGTAAGTCGATCAAACAGTTACACGTATAAATAAGTATGTCGAACCTTTTACGAATATCTAATGCGCAATATCACGTCGCTGGATTTCTCATGTTTAATCTTCTATTATGTGTGTACGAAATTTGAAGATTCCCCGGGAATGTAGTTTTTGAATAACGAGTATCTATAATTATATAACGAATATATAAAGATGTGATCTAATTACGATCGATTTAGCTCAACTGAAATCAACTTTAAACCACATTACCACAATTATCTATCTGTATCGGGTTGTGCGTACATATTTTTAAATAATCTTGAATCAAAGAATCCTAAGTATACGAATGTATATGTATATATGTAATATTATTTGAATATAACGTGTATAGTATATAATATCGTTCGAGAAAAAGGGTATCGAATCGAATGTGTCTATCAAGAGTGAGTTAAAGAACGATTGTTTCTCGAGCACGCCTCATAGAAAGATTCTTCTTAGGCGGTGGACGTCGCAGACGCGGAGGAACGCGGCATTGGAAACCGATGAGGGTCTCGATAACGTCGCGTTACACTCAACGTTAGGGTGGATTCACACTACGCGCACCGTCATGAAAGGTCAAGCGTTTTCGAGAAATATATTTTTTACGTGACAATCGTCACGGCTAATCGACGATTCTCTTTGCGTCCATGTAGGTGCTTGCTACAGTGACAAAGACAACATGACAATGTAGCTACGTGTAATGTGAGACGACCTTTATTCGCTCCTAGAGAAGCGTCAAATGGCATTTCGATGCGATGCGATGTGTTGATTCTTTCCCACGTGAAATCGATGTGTCGCGACTCTGTGTGAGAATAGGCAGACGCGATAATGGAAAAAAGAATCATGGATAAAAAGAATTGTCAAAATGAGACGAAATGTTTTTGTTATAAGAATTGCATAGTTTCGTAGGTTTTCGTTAGGATCGGATATGCCAACGTTCAAGATGAGAAGTCTCGAAGGCGTTCGATAGGGCTTCATAATGCTCTTGTAACTAATTTGACGGCGAAATTGGCATATCTGTCGTATCAAAGTATCAAAGAGTATCTGCCGTTTGAATGAAAGAAAGAAAGATACCACGAATACCTTATGCATGCGTATTCGATAGAACGAAGTGGAAATAATTTCAAATTTGGAAAATGAAATCGATCGGTAGGTGAACACGTTGGATAATACGTAAGAATACACGGTGGATACGATACGAGCAACGGATACACGCGTTAATGCCATGCCGTATTCTATAGAGGTAGCGAGTAACGACACGTGTCGAGACCTTTCAAACTCTCAAGAACCATCAGGCTACCGATAGTCACGAGTTTAGATTTGGCGGCAAATTCGATATCTTCTTAAATCTTAAATCGACCGATGATCCCGGCGTCGTGGTGGCGTGTAGGGTGACAATAGGACGTTTCAATAGGAACGGGTCAGAAAGTGACGGAGGTGATGAACCCCCCGGCAGGAAGATCGACAATGAGTCGAACGACTCAGCATATTACCTTAGAATCTCGAAAGAGCAACGTTATCCAGAGAAAGTTTGTAACATGTGTGTGTGTGTGTGTGTGTGTGTATGTGTATCACAATTTATCGTTATCGGTAGCAAAGTAGTTTATCGCATCTTTCGTCGCTCGATGACCAAAACAGGAAATATCGACGCGAGTAATCGACGCAAGAGAGGTTTAGAAGAAAACTATTAGTTTTATGGTGCTCTTCTTAGTAATAGTAAATACTTGCAGATCCAGTTTCAACAGAGGTTGAATTACAAAAAGAAAGGAAAATGATACAACCAGTTTTAGTAGGCGATACCCACCTTGCTGAATAATCGATCTTTAACGAATAACGAATAATATCTTGATAAGTATCGGCATGAAAAATACGTTCTCTATATACGTAAACGTTCGATATAGAGAAAATAGAAAGAAGAAAGTGCCATTTTAGCTACGTCTTATCATTGGACGACCTGTTGTCAGTGGATTTTGGATTTGGTGGATTTGGTGTAAAAAAGAAAAAAAAAAAAAAGAAAAGAAACATTCGTACACCATCGAAACAAAATAACGTTTTTACGAATCAGATCAAACTCGAGATTTTTTTATAGCTCGGATAAAAAAAGTGGTAAAGATCTTTGCCATTTCGTTTGCGATTCAGTCGAGTGGAATCTTGTCAAAAAACCGTTTACACGTCATCCGATAGATGGTAGATTAATTTTCCCAACTTGTTAAAAACAGTCTCAAACAGTTTGATCCAATTTGAAAGAAGTTTTAAGAAATTGGTAAATATGTATATTTGTTTATCGGATATCTTTAGAAGCACGTCGAGAGGAGGCGCGTTTATGGAATCTCGGATTTATGGAACGGAGCGTTTCGCGCGCGCCTAAATCGCCGCAAAGAGGATCGAAAGTTGGTGGTCGCTGGCGGAAACTTGGTGGGCCGAATGCCTACTTGCGGAAACCGTGGTTACACGGCGTGCGCGCAATTATATACGATTCCACATATTGCCGATGTTTCTCGCGAGGAGACCACACAGTCGGTTGGGGTACACGCATCGCGGAGAACAAGTTTAAACCGAGTGGTGGAAAAGAGAAGGAAAAACGAAGACAAGAGAACAGGCTACTCCATATGTAACCATATGTAGATACATACTACTGTCCGTCGCTAGCCAGCTCCACCAATTTCAATGGTTATTCAGCTTCGAAAGAAGCAATACATAATTGAGACGATTTCAAACTAAGAGGTGTAAGTATGCGATCAAACGGATCAATACTTTATACCCTTAATCGTTGGCCCTTCCGTATATCTTGGAATTATTTCGAAAAATATTATGTCGTAGGTAACCTATACATTGTCGTTCTGAAAGGTACAGAAATATTTAATCTCTGCGAAACGACCTGATCTAAGGAATAGTTAGAAATACACGAGGTTGCTATTTGATCCAATTGATGGGTGGTTCGGCGCGTAGATAACATGGTAATAAGACATAAACTATGTTAATAGGAACGCAGAATAGTTCAAAGAAACGTGAAAAACAAGCCAGTAGCGGGAACAGATACAGACTCGATTCGTGATATCGCGATCGTGTTCCTACGATAGATGTTCGTTTCTTGCCAGTTATTCACATTGCCGTTGACAAGTTAAATTATCTTTCGTTTATCACTTTCTTTCGCGACGTTCCCGCTTTTTCTTTTTCACGTTTTCGAGCACTTTCCACGGTGTTGGTATACGCGCAGCTGTGTCGACGGCTGAAACGTTTTGCAGCTTCTATATACCGGGTGTCAGATGTAATCCGCTCTTAATAAGTCGTATTTTATAAAAGTATGAATATGGCGTCGTTTTACAGCGTATAAATAAATTTTTTAATCGATTGGAGTGTAGGTTTAGAAATTGCGTAAATGCGTCAAATGGAAAGAAGATAATTTATCGTAGGGCGCGGGAAATTGTAGGGTGGCACTTTTCGTACGTTAAGGTATCGAATGATCGTAGGGCGGAAGAATGAGAAAGAATGAGAAAGAATGAGAAAGAATGAATGACGGATACAAACTATACAAAGAGAGCGTCGTCAGCAATCCGATATGTAAAGCGAAGGAAAGTGTAGGAACGGAGGAGTGTCGCGACAATCGGCATCGACTATCGGAGATCGGAGAGATCGAGCAGCCAGTGGCAGTACCAACGAGCAGCTTGATATTCGTCGGACGCACGCCACGGAGTCCGTCTGCGTATGGACGCGGAATAAATTATCCGAACGTCTGTCCTTCTTCTCTCCTTTTCACCGTCGTACCCTTCTCTCTCCTTCCCTCTTTCTCTATCTTTCTCTATCTTTCTCTATGATCGTTCGTACCTTTTTCTCTAACGATCGTCTCTTTCCCCTACAGATCGTTCTCCCACCGGTGTCTATAACGATTTCTCATTCGTAGTGGTGGGACGATACCGGAAGTGAAGTCAGAACGGCGGAACCAGACGTTCACTCAATGGAAAGTTTGAGTCGTTTCAGTGCGTCTAAGAAGGGCCGAGCGTAGATCGGAGTTCCGCTCGCGTGGAAAATCCGTTTCTTTCGCCGGGCACGCAGCATTCCCGCTCGCGACTCGCGCGTGCACGGTGCACGGGAGCACGGAACAAACACGAACGACCGTAGAAAATACGTTCGCATCCTTCCTCTCGTCGCGTATCGATCGACGAGAAAATCCCCTTTCAGCCACATCGGTGTCGGACGCGACGGTGATACCGGGGTGAAAGATGCGCCCTGGCGTTTCTTTCGATTTCGTTGAAACGCGGGACGAATCGGTCGGCATCGATGCGACTACTTCGAGGAAACGCGAAAGAGGAGAAGATCGAGTCGACGAATATCGGTGATGAACGTTCTTGGTATCCTTGCGAAGAACGAACGAGCGAAACGATGTTCGGCTTCGAAGAAGATCCAAGTCGTAGCACGTTGAGAGTTACGTTGGAGTTGGAAGATGGTGATTTTTTAAGAGAAAGCGGAAAAAACGATGCGTACTGTGTAGACGTGTGTTTCGAAATGTAATACTACGATAATTATAATCGAACGAAGCACACCGGGCGGCGTCGGCTGACGGAATTTTAAACGAAACGCGAGATCTTAATAATTCGTTTAACTGAACGGTACGTAATTCAACTTGAACGTTTATTCGCGTCGTAAACGTTTTACGTAGAAAAGTGGCAAGTTTTCTTTCGAAAAGTGGAGATTCGAGCGAAATATCGTGAAATAAAGCTACATGTACCGTTGCTACGACTCTGTGTCGAGCTACGGTGGAACATTTTCGAGACAGCGAAGGAAACGGACGCGATGACGACGTTGCTCGTGTGCGTTTTCTTCAACGTTCCTCAACAAACGATTCGACGAGAGTGTAATTATGATGGAAACTTGGATGGCTTGCGACACGGGTCTTTTGCGAACACGAAACTCGTTGGTTTAGTTAATTCGAACGACGATAAAATCGGGCTTCTATTACGAGAACGAAGGAATTAACGAGCTACGGATAAAGTGCCGTTTCACAGGCCAGTTTCATGGTTGGCCGTTGATTTTCAGCATTTTCAGCGTTTCCAGCGAAACGAGATACAACGAGCACACTTTCACTCGCGTGTTACGCGTGTTTCTCGATTAAAACGCTACGAACGCATCGCTCGACTTGGAATTTGCCAGCTAGTGATGACAGGTTGTTCCTTCGGTGTAGAAGGTATTCGCGAGGTGTTTGTAAAAGGTGTAGGAGAGGCTCTTGGTGCATTCGCGACAGCATACCTCAGAAATGGTCAGCCAACACGCGATGGCCACTACGGTTCGCAGAGTTAAGCAGGAGAATCGTCTGAGGCGACAAAACCAAAATCAAGGTATAGAAACCACGGTCAAATCACGTTTCTAGCGTCCTTCGAATGGCAGTTGGAATTCTCGATCTGCGCGACTTGTATGTAAACACGCTAGATAGAAGCTACCTGCAACGTTATACGTTACGAGATGATCCATGCTCTTACTGACTTTCTTGCTCAGTAATTCGTCAAATATCGTGAGAAGTATTATCGCGACGATGAAGTTGAACGTACGTCTATAACCTTGCCTAGTAAAAGGGGAAAACATTTGAAAATAGTAAAACAGTCTTTTTCAGTTCTTTCTAATTCTATCTTCTATAATTCTTTTTTTATATATTAAACATATTAAATTTTAATATATTAAACGCACAAAACGTTATATTCTGTATGTGAGTCGTGCATATAATTTATACTGCGATTGATCAAGTGCGAAAAAGGTAAATAGGATATCGTTTCAAGTCGAGGAAATCGATCCGAGCATCGTTTTTGCATTTGTTACTGGCGCAACGAGGCAACGATATATTAAACGCGAAAACTAACGTTGAACGTTGAAAACTAACGCGAAAATATATATAAAGATGAACATACCTACGTGGTGACTTCCGATGCAACGTAGCGCAGCACGGAAATACAATAAAGTTTAAATGAACAAATACAGATTAACTCGATTACGATAATGCCGATAAATTTGCTAGAAGAGAAGACGACGCTCGACGCGAATTCATTTCTCTATGGTGGTGGATACGTCGAACTTTGCTCCAACTAAATGGAACTTTACGCGCAGCTCAACATCCATCCGCTTAATCGTAATTACTCTTTTATTAGGAACTAACGCTATTTAGTCGTTGAATGTTTCGGAGACTTTTTTTTTTCTTTTTTTCACACGCATGGCAATTTTGTCCAACTTTTACGTTCTTCCATTAACTTTACTTTCGTTAACTTTTGAATCCACAAGATTCAGTTGGATCGAACGAAAACAAATATATCGACGGCGGACAACAAACAGAAACGAAACGTCTAACGTGTTTACGTGTTTCAGATGAGGAGGGACTTTACAAGCCTGTACCACCACCGAAACCGGTGCCGAACAATCAAAAGAATCAGAATGGGCAGGAGAGCAGCAGAGTGCAGACGGTAGTGGAGCAATCGTCGCGGCCGATTTCCGCTATAGAAAGGAACATCACGTTAGACGACAACCAGGTTCGAAGTACCGGGCAGAATCCTGCACCCGAATACAGGATGCCACCGCTCTACGGGGAGGAACAGAGCTCGAATCAGACTCAACAGGCGGCTAACTTGCAGACTCACAGCAGCAAATTTCCAGTAAGTTTATTTCAGGCCATTCGGATATGTACCTGTTCTATTATAGCTGTGATTAATTTGCGACAGCGTTTTGAACAACCAACGAAGAGGTTCGTTCGGCGAAGAGAACAAGACCAAGAGCCATGTAAAAATAACACGAGCATAGGAAGAATAACGTAGAATACGGGTGGTTCCGTGCGATGCAACCACGTCACGGACAGTGGTTGCGCGTTAATTAACGATGCATATTAACGATGCGTGCATTAATTCCACGTGCGCGAAAAACCTACCTATGTTCGCCGATTGTGCACTGGAACGTGGATGGTACATATGTATTATGTATATAGGTATATACGTAGATAGTAGAGCACAGTTATGCTTCTATACACGGATGGCATATAGAAGTGGTCGCGGGCTGGCTGGAGACTTTTGTTATAGACACGCAGCGCATAGGCGTGCCGGTGAATTTTTACCAACACCGATAACGCGACGAGTTTCGAGGTGTAACAGACTGAATATGGCGATTCCAGTCGTGGACTTTGACTTGGAAGTCGATGAAAAAAGGAAACGCCACGGTTAGAAGTCAAGGCGTAGCGCTTTATTCGGTATGGTCTCCACCGTCGACTTTCTAGCCTTCTTCTTGTACCTCTTCTTTGAACGTTGCTGCTGCTGCTGCTGCTGCTGCTGCTGTTGCTGCTGTTGCTTCTGCTGCTACTGCCAGCAACGAGCAAGCCAGTGTGCGAGTGTCCTTTTAATTGCGTTTTTCTCTTCCGACGGCATATCCAAGGCCGCATCTCGTTTAGAATCGTTTTTACGAATCCAAGTGGGAATCGTATTCACGCACGGCGCTCAGTTTCGACACCTGTCACCTTTCGGTTGAACGTTTGTTGGAACGAAACGAGTAAGTACCTACTTTGCTTACACGGTGAATAGATGCTTGTCGATCCGACATGTGTACGTATATGTATGTAGCGTGTATGTACGTATACGACAAGTTTACCACTACAGGATGGATACAGGTAATCGTAGTGAAGTATGCTTTAACTTGCCCAAGTACCGGCTAGCTATGAGTAAATAATCGACAGCAGGCTCTTATATAATATGTGTATGAAAATAAATGAAAAATGTATAAAGGTCTCGTTTTCAAGAAAACAAAGTTTAAACGTGTTTGGTATATGCGTGGCGGTGGTACACGCGTACGATACATTTAAAGGTTTATTTTTTATTTATTCTTAAACGTGGTTTATAAACCCTTGTCGACTATTTACCCATATTCGGTATTCGCTACAAGGATAATATAATTGTATTAGTAACTCGGTCTCTTCTCGGCGTTACCGATAGACAAAGAACAACGCGATCTAAAGGGTAAAGAAAAGAATTGCTGAGAAGCATCTAGCGTTTGTAGTTGACGCGATATATTCGTGTAATTCGGAGAAATGTTTACAGTTTGTCAGAAACGATACAATGCTGCACATTCGATTCGTATATTAAATTATTGTGCTTTGTTTGGTGATAATAATCTTCCCGTTCCGTTCTTGATTGTATGGTAATAAGTAATTAACCGTTATTAACTTTCTCTCGTAAAACGGAGATGGTTAATTTCGCATTTCAGTGGAACATTTGAATAACAGTAGGTACGAGTGAAACAAAAGACGTAATTTGTATTACGCGTAGAGCGTAATAGAAAACTCGTAAAAGAATAATGATACGAAAATTGTTGAAAGAATTTGTTTCTTTCTTTAATTTAACAACGCCTTCGTTATTGTTTCACGCGGAAATATATTACACGAAGATATTTCATGATTATTACATAAAATTTCAATGTTTCTATTAATACGGCATCGATTCTCAAACAACGGTTCTTTATAACATATCACTCACGTTTATTAGATTATCCGAAAGAGGTCTATTCGTATTCGTAATCGGTGTTCTTCTTCTTTTCTCCAACAGAAATTTCGATAATTTGTTTAATTTGTCAAAGATACGCGCATTCGGAAAAGATAAAGTACGATACGTTGTACGTTGGATGTTACGATTGTGTAGTCGAGAAGCTCGATGCCGGCTCGTCAGATATAACGTAGTCGCGCTATCCTTCGTTCTAGCTCTTACAAAATAATTTTGATGGAAACGATCGATTATTTGGACTATGAGGAGAGCCGACTACTGCGCTTTCGATCGGTTTTATTTCGAAGTTTTGCCGGAAATGCCGCGGAATCGCTTTCCTCTTAACTCGAGTTGCTATTCTTTTGGAAAGGAAAGCGCTATTCTTTGGATGGCCGGGCTTTATCGCGGTGCGCGATGCTTTGCAAATAAATTTTGTCAAACGGACCGTAATAACAGGGCAGGGCGTATTAAATTCCATAAGGGAGGAACACAAGGAAAACGTGTGAATTTAATATCCTCCTTGATGTTCCGCGTTGATTGTGTAGAAGTATATCAAAGAGACGCTCTTAAGAGCGCTTTGACATTCTCCTTTCAGCAGGAATGAAAGCATTTTATTCTGCCCGCTGCCTTCCTTCCCCTTCTACCTTGTTCAATGCTCCATTTCTCCTCTGTTATCAACTTCAATCTCGGTACTTTTTTCTCCTCTGAGGATAAGCAACGGCTTTGCCCGCTGCTGGATCCTTGCGGGATCGTGCGTGTGAGAAAATGGACGAGTTTTCTTTGCAAATTGAACGAACATGGGAACATGTGCGATGACTCGTTCGGAACCGAATGCTTGTCCACGATGTCTGCTGGCTGCTAGCATCAAGGGTAATGAAAATCAGATCGTACGCTCGTTAATTCGACGATTCCGTTAGCAGTTCCATACTAGGTAGAACAGCGCGTCCAACAGTAACGCGGCTTCATCCGTTTCGATGAATTTGCACTTTGAGTAATTACGAGATTATCCTTTTAAATTTTCTTATCCACGTTTTTTATTTCGTATTCTTTATTTTCTTCAAGAAAAGTACAAGTCGCAAGGGGCATAGCAAAACATTAACTTTAAAAAATGCTGGATTCTATGCCAGATCGTCTAATTTCGATCGTTATACTAAAATTGTTATTAAAATGAAAGATACGATACAATGTTGGAAACTTTGAATCCTAAGAGACAAGAAGATAGATAAATAAGATAGAGAAACAGATAAATAAGATACGTAAATAAAACTTGAGAAAAACTTGACAAGTGTCTTAGAAATTTCTGTGTTCGCGTATAGACGTATACAATGATTTTGCTTTACAAGACGAATTCTACTATCGTGTTTGAAATTTGTCTTGCGATATAATATACTCGTTTGTTTCGCATAAATTAGAGCAAAGTTGCCGCAACGATTTAAATAATCATATTCGAGTAATTATATAATCTTTATTTGCCTCGTTAACTTATCGGCTGAAACAAATTGCGGATAACGCTTTTTATATAGGATTATTCGTTATAAACTCGCTTGCAACTTACTAGTGCTTGGACACAGAAGTTTGTACATTTGTTTTGATAATTGAGTTTTCTAATGTAAAATGTGAAATATAGTTGAAAGAATGTACGACAAATGTTTCTGTTGTATCTCTCGTGATACGTGGTATTCGTAAACAAATTACGTTAATCACATTCGTTAATTGCTTGATCGATTAAAGACTACCATTAAAGACAATCTCGTAGAAACGAATGTGTTTATCTTACGATAGAAATATGCGTAGAGATATTTTGACCTCCCTTTTTTATACCAATTTCGCTTAATTTCACGACACAGCGTTTCACGTTACGATACACTTTCGAAAATTTCTTTGGATCTCTTTTAGCGGCCGTTAATAAACGTTATCGTTGTCGCGCTTGTCATCTGTGTCAAGTCGGCATGAAACGATATCGAAATGATATTTGAGATGAAATAAATCGGAAGGGGTTTAAATTGGACGTTAAAATGTATGACGATGTCAAAATGTCAACGTCAACAACCTAAATCTTACTAGCTTGATATCTTATTTTCTTACCCACATATATTCCATCGTTGTTTCTTTATCCCATCCCCTCTTTCCTTCCTTTCACTTTCATTGGTCAAACTCGCGTATATGGTCATGTATGTGTTTCTTCACTTTGTTTTCTATCGTTCTTCTTTTCGATCCTCGTTAATAATCTCATGCTACAAACGAGTGAAATATTTTTCTTCCGAGCAGTGTTTACAGGATCGTACGTTTTATTCGTTGTTTGTTAGAAAATCAAGATTACCATTGAAACGTAGCGTAGCTACGATTTTGAATCAATTTTCCTTCGATTAAATATCTATTTTCCAGCTATACTGGTGTTTCGAGGAAAGTGAAACTGTCACTGTAGCGTAATTTATTTATTGCCTGCTTGTATATTTCCTGTACCATCGTATTTTCGGTTAATTAACACGATTAATGTAACACGTTATACCGTATCTTGGATAACATGTGTCAGGTGATCCGTCATGGTGCATCCACTCAAGTACAATTTATTCGTCTTGTTAATTGGAAACAGAGAAAGGAGAGTGGCAAATGATAATCGTAAGAAAGAAGAGAATCGATAACGATTTAAAATTAATATGGCGAAACGATACCAGTTAATAACGAACTAGTTATTGCGGCGAAAGGCAAAGCTACTACGAAGAAATACTATACAGATGGTCGTGAGGGGAAAGTGATTAAAAAGGAACCAAATGGCTAATCTTTAAGGCCATAAAATCTTTAAAGCTGCATCGCTTCGTCCCACAAATTCATCTCTACCTTTCCGGTAGAAAGCAAAATATCGTCGGATTAATTGCCGTCGTCTCGGACTTGACAAGATACCGTCGCTAACACGTATGTTCCACATTCTACTTACGCATTGCGCAGAAGATGTTGGGTGAAATCTTCGGTAACAGTTCGTTGTAAGTACGTTCGTTACGTTCTTGGGAAAATTCTCAGAGATTCTCCAGCCAGACAAAGCAAGCATCATACTTGCGTACCGTTTACCGGAAGTTGGGAAGGGGGTTGCGATAGCCGTTTAGATACATCACTTTTCCCCGTGGATCGGCTTCGCGAAGCGAGAACAAATCGGAACAATTGTCGGTGACGACATCCTACTTCTACGCAAGTTCGCTATTTTCGTCACTTGGCGAACTTGTCTTTGGCACCTTTGTTGTACCCGCCGACAATCGTGTTATGTATTCCGCGCATTTAACTGTTTGCGAATTATTCAGCCGATCTTTCGTGACTTGGAAATTCTCGTCTCGTCTCGTCGCGTCTCGTCTCGTCTCGTCTCGTCTCGTCTCGTCCCGTCCCGTCCCGTCCCGTCCCGTCCCGTCGAATTTCTCTCGGTAGCTGCTCTCCGTGAAACCGCCATGCTGCAGCTAATTAAACGCAGTGATCGTGTTCTACAGTAATATTTTGATTACTCGTCTAACTGTAATTTAACGAACTGATAAATATCAAATATTTATGTTATTCCAAAATCTTAAATATTAATTTTATTCCAATAAAATTCTAGTATCGTACGTACTTTACTACGACACATATTTTAGAGAGACGAGAGGCGAGAAATTTCAGAAAATACTTGTCTAACAAGAATGTAAGACGATGCAAGAGGAACAGTTTCACATACATACGTAACGGTGAACTCGTTTCACGGCCAACGAACTTGCCGAGGATTTTCCTCTTCTCTTTATTTCTCGTTTCTTTTCTTTGTTCGTTTCGTAGCAAATTATACTATAGAAAATCACGCGGAAGCATGCACAGAAAATTGTTCGTAAACAGTGCATGCTATCGAACGGTGTTGATTAGGTGTGTTCATTGTCTGTTGCAATAGCTCTCTCGTTTTTATCACGCTTGCTTTCTTCTGACCGATGCGCTGCGCTGCGATGCGATGCGATGCGATGCGATTTCAAGGCGAGTTTAGTTCAGTGACACCTCTTTTTAGACGCATTATATGCACGCAAAGAGCGGCTGATTGGCGAGCGGTGCTCCTGTTCTCGATGTTGTTTGGAAAAATCGGATAGGTAGCGTGAAATCGAGACCGAGAAGCGACGCGACCTTTACGATGAGAAATCCTCGTTGAAAACATCGCGTCGTCTTAACGCGCGTCGGTCGATCTTGCTTCCGTTCTGACTTTTTGTCATCGAATCTATCTACGTATTTATGGTAATGTGTAATCGAACTGTAATTCGTTCGCTTGTCAAACGTACACCGCGTCTATGCGGACTTGGCAGAGTGGTGAGAAAATTACACAAACGAGCAAATCTATAGGATGATCGATGATCAAATTGTACGCAATTTACAGTATTGGAAGATTTCCTTTAATCGTGGTCTTAAATTTACGGTGGTTGTTAATAGCGAAGTTAAGATTATATTTACCAATAGATTGGCAAAATGGACAAAGCGAATGATTAACAGCGAGGAGAGAATGAAACAAACTAGACAGATAAAATTGAGAGTTAACGATAAGAATTACATATTTCGTTTATAGATCGAACGCGAGGTTGTTCTGTCGTCGGGAGACAAAAATTCCAAGATTCCTATTCTACACGAGTACAAACAAAGAACTGCGGGTAGAGTGGCGATTGCACCGGATGCTCCGATCAAACAACAGGCTTGGGTTCAAGAGGTAAGCTGATTCTCTCGTTAACGTTCGTGATGTGCCGGTAAGACTAGAAACAGTCAAATTTCTTACGTAACGTGGTCGATTGTCGCCACTAGATGCGATAACGTTACTCCAATATACCTTATTAATACGTAAGAGCGTACACCGTGAAACAATGTGATTTAAGACGAGCAGAGTTTAAAATGCGGGATTTGTTTCATGCTCGTTGGTCGCTTAATTACAATTTGCAATTGCTAGAAAATTTGACTATAACTAGCGCCAGAGTTTGAACGATCAATATCTTTTATAAGGTGGAGAGAAAAGATTCGTTTTTCTTTTTCACGGAATATTGCCGTTGTATTTGAAAATGCATACCTCTTTATCTTTTGAAAGCTTCCATTACCTCTTGAGTTTTGAATCTTTGGCATACGAGTCGAACCCTCTTCTTCTCTAATTCGAAAAGAATCGGTTAATCGTACGAAGGCACAGGTATGGAGCAAACGGACGCCGTTTTCCCAGAGATCGTCGAATCGCGATCATTACGAAATCTTTTCATTGACCGGCGATTGGCTCGCGCGCGTGCAGCAGCTCGTACAGCGATCGGGCACCTACGTGAATCGCTGGAAATGCGAGTAGGTGTTGTTAATGCACGTGCTACGAGGTACTATTCCACGACCGTAGGTTACAAACGGATGTGAGAGTCATATAGCGTGTGCAAAGAACATGGAGAATTATCGTCGGATCTGCGTTCAGAGTGCGTTCTTTCTTCGTCGTTCTCGCACACAGCCGGCGTAAATCTTCAATTTATTTGAAGATTCGTCGATGAAACACTGACACGGTTCGAACCGAATGATCGCGCCGATCTCATTCTGCTTTCTTTCATTTGTTTCCAACGTGCCGGATAATTGCGTCATACGGCGATCTTCGCGGAATTCAACGTTTCTTTGTTACGGTATTTATCCTATAATCACCATGGCAAATGGCGATATGTGCGCGTACTTTTCACCGTAAAACCGAGCTATTGTTTTTACGATGTAGGCGTCTTGCAAATCTATTACCTGCTTCCCTCGGTTCGTTCCATGACGTACGTGCGCGCGTACATAAATCGCTAAGGAACGATTAGTAAGAACTAGCTGTCCCAGTTAAGAGGAAATTCGTATCGTAGGCGATTATAGGTGCAATTGTCGCGATGACCGCCGTTGCCGATGCGGCCGGGTACGATAAGAAAGCGCGCTTACGATCTTTGCCGGAACAGACGAGCCGCGTGTTAGTTAGCATCCGAAATACGTAAGTAGATGTTTTCGTCCTACTCAAAGCCTGATTGTTGCCTGCGTCCTTAAGTATCGTAAATAAATGTGCGTAAACCAGGCGCGGCTTACGACGAACAGGAAACATACCAGATCCAACGTATCATTGGGAACGACTCGTAACATTTTATATTCGTACGTTAGATTTAGCGTAGCGTAATCCTCGACACGGCAGCTGTGCAGGGACCATAAGTCAGAAAATCTTTTTTCGTATGCACGAAGCGTGCGATGGAGCCCTACGGGCGAAACTTGGCTCTGTTCTCTCTTCCCTGCCTCTCTCTTCCTCTATCCTTCTGATTGACAGTGTCAGTTGTTATTCCAACCACATCCCTTCCTAAGAACCAAAGGATTCAGTCCGACAACTTTGAAATTCCCTCTGCGGTTTAAACGGACATGCTGCCATTAGCTGCCCGCTGTTCTCTTCGACGGAGAATTGTTTTCGGTGGATTCCGGCAGATCGCGTCGAGAGTTTCCCTAACCAACGCGACGCCTTTCCTCCGGTGGGAAGCGTGCTTCGCCTCGCCGGTTTCGAAATATTCGATAAGGCGAACAGTTCGGATATCTTTCGATTATTGGTGTCGGTAATCGATCATTTCTTATTTTTATTTGAATGATAACTTAATTTCACGTCCGGACCAAGCGCGTATAATACAGTCGGAAAGTTGAGCGTACGTTTTCACGTTGGCGTCTGAAAATTGGCGGGAAAGGCAATACAAACGCGCATATTCAAAAGTCAAAGTACAATATATATTTTATTCGTATATTGTAGGAAATTTCGCGAGCAACCGATAATCTGCTCTTATTAACTCTTATCAAGCTGAAATTAATTATTACTTGTAATTGAGTGATTAAGCAAAGAATATTAGATTAAAAGTGGTGTATTAGAATGGAAGGGGACGGGCGACAGAGCAAAAATTTGAATGGAGAAGAAATTTTTAATACGGAAAAACTTATTCGAGCGTCGGGATAACCTTGTTGAAACGAGCAATTGCACGGGTTGTCGCCAAGTTAAAAAAAAGTCCAAAGTTGTAGCGACTGAGCCGAGCGATTTAATAACGTATCCCACACTTTCCCTTATAGCGTGTTACGTAAAATGTCTCCACGCTGGTTAATCGCTTGTCCGTGTCCCGTAGCAAAAGTTTCAGGTGCTTCTCAATCGCTTTATCCGCCGACGCTCTCGAGCGTTGGCTGCCAATGACTTTTCTCTGATACTAATTGCACGAAGCTCGAGGCTCAACAACCGTACATGGCTACCAATAAATTGATACTTCCTGGTGCCGAATAATTGAATTTGTTAGCTTGCTAGCGTCCGGTGTTTGTCATCGTCACGGTACGTACGGCGTGTATCGCGTAATTAGATCAGACTTGTTTATTCGAGCATATGCCAATGGTAAGGGATATCCAATTTGTTTACTACGACGGCACGATAATTCAGCCTGAACTTGTAACAAAAGGAAGAAACGGTATAGAGTATGGAATGGTTATTAACCTTTTTATATGTTAATAAGTTAAAGCAACTCCCTAGTTGCTGTTACTTTTGACTGTTACCTTAAAATACTAGCCGCAAAATTATCGGTATTTTTACACCCCGGATTAACTTGGTTCGGGTTAACTTCTTCGAACAAAGAGTCTATCAAGACAGATAGATCTAACGAAATTCCACGAGTGTGAAATATTGGTTCGCGTAGATGGATAACACGGACAGATAAGAGCTTGAGAGGTAACTACGATGTAAACGATTTTTCAGGGCACTCAGATGCAAGAAGTGAGACAGGAGGGTCAAGCCAGGAGTTATCAGCCAGCGGAATCTTACGCGTAAATATCTACTTGTATCCGCGCCGCACTCGGTGAATCCGAGAATTGATTTTCCCCGATAAAATCGCAATTTCTCCAAAGGTCGACGTCGGCTGCATCGGCGCCAAGGACCACGAAAATCGATGAGGACAAGAGCAAGTCCATTTCGAGAACTTATCACACGATCAAGGACATGATATCGAGCCGTTTCGGACAGAGTCGTAAGGATGCCGAACCGGAACCGGAAGCGAGTTTGAACAATGTCACGGAAGAACTGAGAAAGTCCAGCA